>NC_085139.1:165457956-165675791 GCF_024139115.2 Armigeres subalbatus
CCCGCGTCTCTCAAATACAAACATCCAGAATCTTTAAGGTTTCTCAGCTTCTTTGTAGATGGTAAAATGGCAAAAGATCGTGTCCCAATTTTCGTGACTATTTAAAGTTCAGAAGAGCTGGTTCCAACCGATATAGTGCAAGATCATCGCTGTTTTTATCCCCAATCGTCTCTCCCCCCTTCGTGGCTACGTCACTGCCTACAGGAATTCCTCCAGATGTTTCTTCAGGAATTCTACCGCTTTTTGCCTTTCTCGTATACAAAGTATACGTAAAGGCTATATGTTCGCTCCGAAAACGAACTTTTTATAGGAGTCCCGGAGACCCATAGTGTTATATACCGATCGACTCAGCTCGACGAATTGAAGTGATGTCTGTGTGTATGTGTGTGTGTATGTGTGTGTGTGTATGTGTGTGTGTATGTGTGTGTGTATGTGTGTGCGCAAAATAATCTCACTCATTTTTCAGGCACTTATCATTAACCGATTTGCTCGCAACAAGTTGCATTCGACGCGGAATCTTGTCCCATTGTTTCGTATTGAAAATTTGCCGAATCGGACTATGGGCTTCGGAGCTATGGCCAAAATATATTTTTTTTCAACAAAAATTCTCACTCACTTTTTAGACACTTACTCTTAGCTGATTTACTCGCAACAAGTTTCATTCAACGCAGAATCCTGTCCCATTGTTTCGTATTGAAAATTGGACAGATCGGACTATGGGTTTCGAAGTTATGGCCAAAATCCACCTTTTCACATGAGAAACACGTACAAAATTCTCACTCATTTTTGAGGCACTTATGCTTAACCGATTTGCTCGCAACAAGTTTCATTCGACGCGAAATATTGTCCCATTGTTTCGTATTAAAAATTGGCCGAATCGGACTATGGGCTTCGGAGTTATGGCCAAAATATATTTTTTTACAACAAAAAATCTCACTCACTTTTTAGACACTTACTCTTAGCTGATTTACTTCATTCAACGCAGAATCTTGTCCCATTGTTTCGTATTGAAAATTGGACAGATCGGACTATGGGTTTCGAAGTTATGACTGAATGTGAATGTGAAATCCACTTTTTCACATGATAAACACGTACAAAATTCTCACTCATTTTTCAGGCACTTATCCTTAGCCGATTTGATCGCAAAGTTTCGTTCGACGCGAAATTCTGTCCCATTGTTTCGTATTGAAAATTGGTCGAATCGAACTATGGGATTCGAAGTAATGGCCAAAATACATTTGTTGACAAGAAAAATTCTCACTCATTTTTTAGGCACTTACTTTTAGCCGATTTGCCTGCAACAAGTTGCATTCGACGCAGAATCTTGTTCCATTGTTTCGTATTAGAATTAAACAGATCGGTATTAAACAGATATGGCCAAAGTTTATTTTTTTTGCCTTTTTGCCTTTCTCGTATACAAAGTATACGTAAAGGCTATATGTTCGCTCCAAAAACGAACTTTTGATAGGAGTCCCGGAGACCCATAGTGTTATATACCGATCGACTCAGCTCGACGAATTGATGCGATGTCTGTGTGTGCGTGTGTGTGTACGTGTGTGTGTATGTGTGTGTGTGTGTGTGTGTATGTATGTGTGTGCGCAAAATAATCTTACTCATTTTTCAGGCACTTATCCTTAACCGATTTGTTCGCAACAAGTTGCATTCGACGCAGAATCTTGTCCCATTGTTTCGTATTGGAAATCGGCCCAATCGGACTCTGGGCTTCGGAATTATGGCCAAAATATATTTTTTTTTAAGATAAATTCTCACTCACTTTTTAGGCACTAACTCTTAGCTGATTTACTCTCAACAAGTTTCATTCGACGTAGAATCTTGTCCCATTGTTTCGTATTGAAAATTGGCCCAATTGGACTATGGGTTTCGAAGTTATGGCCAAAATTATTTATTTTTTTTACATAAGAAACGCGTACAAAATTCTCACTCATTTTTCAGGCACTTATCTTTAACGGATTTTCTCGCAACAAGTTGCTTTCGACGCGGAATATTGTCTCATTGTTTCGTATTGAAAATTGGCCCAATCGGACTATGGGCTTCGGAATTATGGCCAAAATATATTTTTTTATGAGAAAAATTCTCACTCACTTTTTAGGCACTTACTCTTAGCTGATTTACTCGCATCGGAGTAACTTTACAATCGGACTATGGGTTTCGAAGTTATGGCCAAAATTCATTTTTGCCTTTCTCGTATACAAAGTATACGTAAAGGCTATATGTTCGCTCCAAAAATGAACTTTTTATAGGAGGCCCGGAGACCCATAGTGTTATATACCAATCGACTCAGTTCGACGAATTGAGGTGATGTCTGTATGTGTATGTGTGCGTGTCTGTGCGCAAAAAATGTCACTCATTTTTCAGGCACTTATCCTTAACCGATTTTCTCGCAATAGATTGCATTCGACGCAGAAGCCTGTCCCATTTTTCCTATTGAAAATTGGCCGGATCGGACTATGGGCTCGAAAGTTATGGGCAAAATACATTTTTTTAGTTTAGTTATTTTTTAGGCACTTATCCTCAACCGATTTGCACGCAACAAATTGCATTCGACGCAGAATTTTGTCCCATTGTTTCCTTTTGAAAATTAGCCTTTATCCGATCGCATTCCGATTGCATTCGACGCAGAATCCTATCCCATTGTTTCCTGTTGAAAATTGGCCGGATCGGACTATGGGCTCGGAAGTTTTGGCCAAAATACATTTTTTAATAGAAAAATCGCGAAAAAAAGTCACTCATTTTTAGGCATTTATCTCAACCGATTTGCTCGCAACAAGTTGCATTTGACGCGGAATCTTGTACCATTGTTTCGTATTGAAAATTGGCTCAATCGGTCTATGGGCTTCGAAATTATGGCCAAAATACATTTTTTTTACAAGAAAAGTTCTCACTCACTTTTTAGGCACTTTAGGCCGAAACACATACAAAATTCTCACTCATTTTTCAAGCACTTCTCTTTAACGGATTTACTCGTAGCAAGTTGCATTCGGCGCGGAATCTTGTCCCATTGTTTCGTATTGAAAATTGGCGGAATCGGACTATGGGATTTGGAATTATGTCCAAATTACATTTCACTACAAAAAAAAAAATCTCACTCATTTTTAGGCGCCAACCTTTAGCCGATTTACTCGCAACAAGCTGCATTCGACGCAGAATTCTATCTCATTGTTTCCTATCCAAAATTGACCGGATCGGACTATGGGCTCAGAAGTTATGGCCAAAATACTTTTTTTTTATGCCAAAAGTGCTTAGAAATTACTCACTTGAAAAAAACGAGAAAGGCATCATCACCGCTAGGTGGATTAATCTGGGTTTTTTTTTCAAGACTTACTCTGGATATTCCTCCAGGAATTTCTTCAAGTATTCCTACAGAAAGTCCTCCAAATATTACTTCAGAAATTCCTTCAAGTATTTCTCCGGATATTTTTTAAGGAATTACTTCGGATATTTCTTCAAGAATTCTTTAAAATATTCCTCCACAAAGTCCGTAAAACATTCATCTAGGAATTCCTCCGGATATTTCCACAGGAATGCCACCAGATATTCTTCTAGGAATTCATCCGGTTATTTCTCCAGAAATTCCTCAGGATACTTCTTCGGCAATTTCTCGGGATATTTCTTCAGGAATTCTTCCGCGTATTCCTCCAAGAATTCCTCCGGATGTTCCTCCAGCAATTCCACAAGATATTCCTCCAGCAATTCCTCAAGATATGCCTCCAGGAATTCTCCCGGATATTCCTCCACAAATTCCTTTGCATATTCCTCCAGGATACCAAGAGGAATTCTTGGGTGAATATCCGGAGGAATTTTTGAACGAATAACGAGAGGAATTCTTGGACGAAAATCTGGAATAATTCCTGGATGAATTTCCGCAGGAAATCCTGAAGGAATATCCGGAGGAATATCTGGAGGAATATTAGGAGGAATTCCTGGAGAAATCTTGCTTAGCTTTCCAAGAGGTAGGCTGACCAGATCATTTAGGTGAAAAATCAGGACTAACGAGCTTGCAAAACGGGACATGTCAAAAAACTTTGTGATAAAATTCAAGAGCTGTGGAAACTTCAACAGGTTTCGATCACCGCTTACTTAAACTTTCGAACTTGAATTGGTTTTTCTCGGTGAAATAAAAACTCACTTTTGATTTTTTTTTACGTTTCAACCTACTTTGTTTTTTCGGTCATCCTCAGAAATATTCCGCCTTGCGTTCATTTTCATCGGCGGTTAACTTATTTCGCATGAGAATAAATGTTAAATCTAATCAATTCACTGTCGTTTTTGATCGAAATTGATTTAAATACCGTTAAAAGTAGCCCCACCACCCCTTGGGAATTTTGTCCATTTATTTTGTACCCATGTGCTCCCAAAAAAGCGGGACTCATACAATTTCGTCGCGAAAAAAAATATCTTGGCCAATTTATGGTCTGGTTTACAGCTCGGGACTCTGGGAGATCTTCGTCGGATTGTATTTTAGGGTCTGTTCAAATATTACGTAACGCAATAGGGGGTGGGGGGTTGTTTTATTTTTGTTACGATTTGTTACGCAAAATATAGGGGGTGGGGATCCTTCGAGAAAATGTTACGCGTAACAATTGAGAAAAAATATTATTTTTTTCAAAAAATAGTTATTGTCTTCAAAATAGCATAAAATACACAAAAAATAATAATTTATTGTATCGTGGTTCAAATTCTACCAAAAACAAGATTTTTTCAAAAAAATGTATTTGTTACGCGTTACGCATTGGGGTGGGGGTAATTCTAAATTTGGTTACAGATTGTTACGAGGGGTGGGTTTTTTTTTAAAACAACGTTTTTCGCGTTACGTAATATTTGAACAGACCCTTAAATTGGGCCGAATTGCTAATTGCATTGCATCCCATATCCCATAAATCCCGTCCACACATATTAGAGCGAAATTTATAGACAAGCTGCTGATGTGTAAACTAGCCTTACAATACGTGAGGACCCTAAATCTAGCCTTCAATCCGACCAAATTTTCCCTCGGTTTGAAACTGCATAAAGCTTGATTTTGTTCAGTTGATTTATAAATTATTTTTTCATGCCGTCGTTTTGTTTTTACAGTGGATGATTTTGAAATATTCAAAATTATTCAGAAAGACTTTGAATGATTTTTAATGTTTCGTAAAGAATCAAATGATTGAAAAATATGTGAAAAAGCAGATTTGAAAAAAAAATAATTACCTACTTTGGAAGGTTCAAAAAGAAAAATCGCAACTGAACTTAATCTGAAAAACGGAATGTCTGTCCCTGCGCTCCATTCTATTGACGTTGAGACGTGACCTAGTTTTCAGGAAATACTTTTCAACCAAGTTACTAATTCCGTTCAATCCACTGATGAAATTGGACAAACTTTAATGCCTCCGGAATAAGCAGAAAAAAATCATTTTATGAGACGAGCCAGGCTGAAATTCTCGCTAATAAAGACAAAAAAATCATTGAAATGAAACTGTATGAAACTCCCAGAAAACCCTAAGATAAGTCGATCAATGGAAAATACAAAACGGCATGGATAGCATTCTTTTAAAAGCAATACTAGTAACCAGGGTTTCGACTTTTCGTTTCAATGAGACCCAAGCAAGCGTTTTTCGGGCCAAGGGAAAATCTTGTTTCGTTGTTTATGTTGAGGATCATCTTTCACCCATCAATCTTTTCTCTAGAATTAGCATTGGAAGATGAATGAAAATCTTGCCTATTAGGTGAAAATCCTTTTTCGTTTCATTACTTTTACCTCTCACTCACTTTTCGCGAGAATTATCGCAGAACAATTACAAAATTGTATGGCCGCGCCGGGATTCGAACCCAGAATAGTAACAATAATAACTGTTGGGATGCGCTTACTTTAGCCACACCACCACGCTATCTGTATGAAAGCGTTAAGTTATTTGTTCCACATAAGCTGCTACCATTTGCATTGATGATGCCACGAAAAGACTCGAATATGAAAGAAAAAGAGCAAACCAACGTTTAGCGGCAATCGAAGTGAGCGAAAAATTGTTATCACTCTCCAAGCTGTTTTTCTTTCCCGAAAAGCGATTTCTCCCCGAAAACTTACGTGAGGGAAAATCATGTGCTCCTGAGATTGAGTGAGCATTACGAACCCTGCTAGTAACATAACAACTCATAATTTTTTGATTTGGGTTTCGTCCACTTTCTTTGTTGAAAGATGAGCCAAATCTCTCTAATAAAGACACAAAAAACCAATCGTCGGGATTATTTGATTATAGATTCCTGCTTGAAATATTGAATTTATTTGAATAATGTTTTGAAGCTCTTTGCGAGAATCAAATTGCAATATTCAAATTAATTCTTGAAAACAAAAATTGACTTAGGTCCTATTGAAAAGTCAAACAACATTTCTCCAGGAATTCGTTTGGATTTTCCATCAGGAATTCCTTTGAATAATCCTCCAGAAATTCTTCCGGATATCCCACCAGGAATTCGTCCGCATATCGCTCCAGGAATTCTTCCGAATATTCATCCGGATATTCCTCCAGGAATTTATCCGCATTCCAGACGTTCTTCCAGGAACTCGTCTGGATATTTTTTCAGGAATTCCTCCGGATATTCCTCCATAGGGGCCGTCCAGAAACCACGTGGTCATATATGGGGGGAGGGGGGGGTTTGGAAAATGACCACGATAAGCCACATGGGGGGAGAGGGGTGTTGCTCTCGAACCACGTGGTTTTTTTACACGAAAAACTTTTGGTGAATAACAATAGCGGTGTAAAAAATACAAATCATGTAAATTTAATGATTTAATCATTAAACGCAAAGCGCATCTTAGGGCCGATGTTACGTAGTGTCTTTTCAACTCAGCGTTAAAAAGACGTAGGTGTGCATCGATAAAAACCGGTAACGCAGCGTCGGTCGCAACGCCGATGCATATTTGCGTTATTTGACCATCTTAGCCGTAGATCCTATTTCCATAAAAATAAACGAAAAAATAGGTTGCGATTCAGTCTCAATTTCCACAAAAAAAAATTCGCCGCAGATGGTTTTTGGCATCACGCCGCCGACACTTTTGCATCAGCGGACTGCAGCTACAATTTTGAAAAATGTTCATGTTTTTACAATAATCCAAGAAAAAATCTTAAGAACAAAACTTCGAAAGAATTTCTTGTGGATATTCAGGAAAATCCAGTGAAGAAATTTCCTATAAAAACTTTGACATTACTTCATACAATCCTGATAAAACGCTGGCATTCAGAATGAACAATTCTCTCTGAAAAATTTTGCTTGGAAATTTTGCTACAAATTGTTAATGAAAAAAAAAACAAAACATCTCCAGTGTAAGTTCCGAAAAATTTTCATTTGAATTCTGTCTGAAAATTCAAAACAGTGCAGCAGCTGGCATATTAAAGCATTCAATTTATAACTGAGGAAATGCTAATAGAATATACTAAGTTGAAAAGTAGACCAACTTCCAGTTGGAATGTGGAGCCATAGATGAAGAAGAAGAAGAAGAAGAAAACTTCCACATTTTTCAAGAAAAATTCTTCTGAATTTCCAAGGGATATTAAACAGCCAATGCCACATGAAACACTTTAATATTTCCGTTGATTTTTAGTTTTTGGATATTTTTTTTTCAAATTTCCATATTTTTTTTCAAAAAAAAAAAATCCGGAATACTTTTTTACGCTCTTTGTGAATTCTATCACATTTTTTTTTAATTTTCCAAGTATTTTTTTTTTTCGAGGCATTATTTGAAATTTCCACAGAAGAGTCTTTGGGTTTTCAAAAAATAAATCTTGCCCAGGATTTTGAATTTTTTTTAGAGATTCTGTAAAAAAAAGTGAGCTGGAATTTTTTTCCTAATTTATACTGGAAATTCTTCGGAATTTGATGTTTATTGGAATTTTCATTGTAAATATGCATTTCGGATCCTTCTACGGATTTTTCTAGTTCTTCAAAATTTCTATCGACATTTTTCGGAACTCTTCCACAGAATTTCGGAAAAAATGTCGTTGAAATTCTAAAGATTTTTCCGTGGAGACTCCGAAGAGTTTCTCGTCAATATTCCGAAGGGTTTCCCTTGCAACTTCAGAATAATTATTATTGAAAATTCAGAAGATATTGGAATTTAAAATTAATCCAAGCAATAAATGTAGGCAATAATTTAGGCTTAAGAAGCCTAGTTTTTTATGATATTGAACAATTGGGATAACTGATCGAAATATTTAATAATGCACCTAAATTTTCTAAATGCACAAAATTCTAGTAGTGCGTATGAAAAAGGTTATGACATAGAGAAGCTTGCATTTAAAAAATCAACATGAAATTCTTAATAAAATGCTTTTTAAATTCATAAAAGGGTCTTGGAACTAAGGAGATTCCTGCGATATGAAAAAAGTAGCAATGTTCCAGAAAAACATTCTAATTCCTAAAAAAATGTAAGTTAAAAATAGTGTTATAATAACGATTGAAATTGAATTCCAAAACAAATTTGAACCCTTCCAGGACGGATGGGTCATATATGCCCAGCGTTTTAGATTGTCTATAAAATCCCAAAAGAGAGCTAGGCCACCATTTTCTTCAGCAAAATTGTTCATCTAGATATTTGCTTTATAGAAAAAATATGGGAGCTCAAATTTGACTGACCCTGAAAACTCAGATATCTGAAACCTTGGGAAGATTTCGATTCTAAGAGCATGCAAGTGAAGTTGAAATGTTTGAATCATTCTGAGCACTGAGATAAGATGGGTCATCCTGAACGTTAAGCTAGTGATGAATATTCAGGCATACGAGATGATCAAGGTACTCCAACACGTTCTCAAGTTCAGCCCATGATATCTACCAGATCAATCAAGACATTTGCAATGTCCTAATCATCAGTATATACCCAATACGATGCAATAAGCATATGATCCTAGTTTCCATTAACATGAGATCCAAGAGACAAGGTACCCAAAATTATCTTGAGTCAACATCAAGTTGCACAATGACAATGAGGTTTGTTCGCAAACTTTTTTGTAGGGCCTTATAAGCACTGGGTTCACGGACTTGAATGATTAAGTAGTTCAAACATTACGACTTCCTGGACGTTTTGTATAACCTAAAGTGTCTGTAGTAGTTTGTATAAATAATAATTGAAGTCATATCAACCCAATGGACCTTCTGGGATATTATATCATACATCATTCATAAGTTGGTTAATTGGATAAATCGAATGATCTGAACTCCAAAATAATAATTGGTCTATAATACATTCATTCCTCTATGAGTCGCTTATGAAAGGACCATTGAATGGAGCATATTCGAGATTGGAAATTTATTCGAAAGAACCATGATAAAGTGACCGATAAAATATTTTTAGTATGTCATCATTGGCTTCCACGAGTCGATATCAAATTAAAATTTCAATGAAGAATTACAAATTTTGAGAGATGAGCCAGCTCTGGACTGAAACTCTCAAAGAAAAAAAATAGAAATTTTCCATAATAAAATAGAAAATTGCCAATATGAAATCAGGGTACGAGAATTAAATAATTATAAAATTCCATAAATAGTTGAAAAATTTCCACAAAACAATAATAAATTAGCACTTGTAAAAGCAAAAATTGCAATTATGAAATAAGAATTTTCCATAAAGAAATCAAAATGTTCCACGAAAAAAATACAAAATTTTCATTAATAAATCAATATTAGCAATAAACAATTACAAAAATTTTCACAAAATAAATTTTTTTTTCAACAAAAAAATTTTTTTTTTCCGCAAAATCTCTATATAATAAAAATTAGATTGCCTTCCTTACGATTTAACTCGCGAACGGGTTGACCGATTTGTAAGATTTTCCAGTAATCGATTCGTTTTGTGATCCGCAAGGTTTGTATATACAAAACGATGGTGAATTTAATGGGGAAATGTAAAAAAGTAATTTAAATACAATTTTGGGTCAGCTGTTGAGAAAAAACAAATCAAACAAATTGAAATTGATCTAGAGTGCGGTGCTGCAAATAGTTCATTGTGACAATTGCAACACTTGAGCAATGCTGGTTTTCTTTCACATCAATAAAGAGCAATAAAAAATAAGAAAATTTAAAAAATTCCAAAAAGCAATAAAATTTATAAAATTCTCCATGAACTTCAAACGCTTTTAAAGAAGGGGTAGTCTATGGAAAAATGCTTAATTTTATTGCTTTTTTATATTCTTTAATGGAAAATTTCCTTTTGTTTTCAATGCTCTTTATTGATATCTTCGTGGAAAGGTTTTAATTATTTAATAAAATTTAAAAAAAATAATAAAAAAATTAATAAAAAAATATTTATTTTGGGGAAAATTTTGTAATTATTTATTTCTAATATTGATTTATCTATGGAATGTTTGTATTTTTTCCGTGAAACATTTTGATTTCTTTATGGAAAATTCTTCTTTTATGTTTGCAATTTTTGGTTTTAAAAGTGTTAATTTATTTTTGTTTTGTGAAAAATTCTTTATTGTTTAATGTAATTTTGCATTATTTGTAGAAAATTTAATATTTTTTTATTGCTCATATCATGATTTCTTTATTGGAAATTTCCTAATTGTTATGGAAATTTTTTATTTTTTTTAGGCTGAGTAATAAATGAAATCGCATCGACTCAATGGACCTGCTTGGATGCTTAGCGATGCACGGATACATCGTTCAGGACTCGGTTGATCGGGTCGTTTCAAAACTCCTTAATATCATGTCTTAGGACATTTTTTTTCTTGACATGATTTTTGATACTTTCGAGGATATGTACTTCAGAGCAGTTTGGCCTATGACACCCGAAAAAGTACGACTTTTCAGTTCTTTTTATACTAGTTTTGGCAAGATCAAGTGAAAAACCCTAAATATGTACGTTAAATCCATGTAAAAAAATCTTCCTGAAAGGGTTAAATACCAAAATAGAACAATAAATTCTAGAATACCAAAAGGAACCCAAAGATATTAAAGACTGTAGATCTAAAATGAAAACTTGCATTTTAAGCCAAAACTGTATAATTCAGGCAAAGGAATATAATGGATATTGTGTTACGGTTCTGATTAGAATCATAGAATCTTCACATAATGAAGAGTGTTTTGAGTTTCTGAATAAAACTTGTATACCCTTAGAAAACCTATTAATATTGGAAGGTAAACTAATTTGATGATTCTGAAAACAATACTGGAATTTCTTCAGGAATGCTACTCAAAAGAAACAACAGTAGGAGGTTTTATTTGCATCTCTAAGATTACATAATAACTTTGTGATTCTCTGATAAACTTTTTGTTGTAAGAGTTCAGTTCAGATTCTTCGCTGAGGTTAATATATCTTAAGAATTTCCAGTACCTCCAGAGCTACGGAAGTTCCCAAACACTCTTAGGAATCTATAGAGATATTCAGTGATGAACTTCATAATTACCTATTTTAAAAAAAATCACCAACAACAAATTAAAAAAAAATATGGGGATATTTTGGAAAATTTCTAAACCATTACAAATTACATTGCGAGTTATAGATATCTTAATACCTGATACACATTACAACATGATAACATCATCAAAATGTTCGAATTCATGAAAATTTATAATTTCAATGCTGGGTTTAGTTTGATTTTGAATCAGTTGAAATCGTCTATCTCAAAAATTGATTGGATTAACCATATGTTTTAGTTAATTGAGTTTTTTTTTTCAATTTTTTGTACTTGAAAAAAACCACGTGGTCAAAGGGGGGGGAGGGGGGGTCTGCCAAATGACCACGATAGACCACATGGGGGGAGGGGGGGGTTGAAAATCTTAAAAAATATGACCACGTGGTTTCTGGATGGCCCCATACATTCCTTTGGGTAATCTTCCTGGAGTTCTTCCAGATGTTCCACCAGCAATTCTGGATATTTCTGTATATTTCTCCGGGAATTCGTCCGGCTATTTTTTCAGGAATTCCTGCGGATATTCCTCCAGGAATGCTTCCAGATTTTCGTCCAAGAATTATTCTGGATATTCGCCCAAAAATTCCTCCGGATATTCGTCCAGGAATTCCTCCAGATGTTCCTCCAGGAATTCGTCCGGATTTTTCCATCGGAAATTCCTTAGGATATTCCTCCAGAAATTCTTCCAGATATTCCACTAGGAATTCAGCCGGATACTGCTCCATGAACTCTTCCGGATATTCCTCCAGTAAATTTTATTTATATTAGTATATTTCACCAGAAGTTCCTCCACATATTCCTCCAGGTTTTCTTCCGGATATTCCTCCAGGAATGCTTCCGGATATTTCTCCAGGAATTCCACTGGGTATTAGGGGTCTCCAGTAGCCTTGCAAGTAAAGGCGTAGGATTGCCAACTATTCAAATGTTGTCTTGGCGTGATACCATGCCAACGGGTCACTTTCGTACCCAAGGACATGAACATGAAATTTTCTGGCAAGATTCTTTGGTTGTGTTTCTGTCAGTCATTGGAAATGAAATCGATGTTATTCCAGGGCCACCATTTTATACAAAAGATGGTTGATCCGAGATGAATTTTCTTCAAAGTGCAAAACTCAATCGTTTGTCGACGACAGATTCAGTAATTCCATCCATTCAAACAAATTTATTGCATCATCTTCCTCCGATGTGCGTTTTTTATTTATTTTATATTTTTTGCCTTTCTCGTATACTAAGTATACGGTAAAGGCTATATGATCGCTCCAAAAACAAACTTTTTATAGAAGGCCCGGAGACCCATAGTGTTATATACCAATCGACTCAGTTCGACGAATTGAGGTGATGTCTGTGTGTGTGTGTGTGTGTGTGTGTTTTTTTTTTCTTCCTAAGCAATGGAGGGGGAATCTGCTCAACAGACAACCTGGGTTGTCCAAGAAGTGCGGCGTTAGGGACCACCTCCAACAGCAAACGAGGGAGGCAGGGCTACATCCCCGAACCGCTTAACTGGAAGTAACTAGGAAGCAACTAGAAAGTAATGCTTCAAAGGGGGGCCAGTGCACAACGCACCATCGAGGTTAGCTGCGTGTCCTTGCAGCACCGAACATCGTGACTCGCAATTTTAGAAGAACACCATGGTATCATGCCAGCGCATTGCCGGCTTTCCAGGTGGCCTTACCACGCCCTATGTCCTCGGAAGGTGGGAAGGGTCGACTTCGCGCCTGCTTCCCTCTGCACGACTTGTATCAAGAATGATAATGACGCGTGCACCCCAAATTGACCTCTCTGCGACAGGGTCTATTCGCCAACACACAGAGACACTTGCTGACGCGGTGCCTGCTCCAGCCTTGACGAGGACCCCTTTCCGTCGTCGGGCTCGGAACCCGCCCGGTTGACCGACGCCGCGAAAGCGACGATACCATGTTGTACTTCGCGCGGCCACTTGTTCGATAAAAGGATCGAGTTCGACCACAGAGCATGACCACCTCTCATTTGCGCCTGAACTAGCCATCCTTGAGTCCACGCGCCACCTTCTGTGTAGCTCCGAGATAATTTGGGCGATAGCCGATAAAACGGCGTTCCAGCCAACTTCATCTTTACACATCCTCCGAACTAGGTTGTCCGGGGTAGCGTCCACACCACATGTGGCAAGCATGTGGTCATGCATTGCGCGAAAACGTGGGCACACGAACAACACGTGTTCCGCCGTTTCCTCTAAACTTGCGCACACCAAACACTCGGGCGAGGCTGAGTAAGCCAGCTGCGTTACCTGCACTGTGATTTTGCAGCACGCTTACACGCTGGGCACTTCGAACCCCTCATGGGGTGCTTGCTGTTCACAGCTTTGCTGGAACAAATCAAACAATTGGGAGGGTTCGTGCAGCATTGTGCCTTATGTCCCTCCAAACCGCAGCGTCGGCAGAGATTGCTTCTGTCAGGGCCTTTGCAGTCCCATTGCTTGTGCCCCGGTTCCAGGCACTTGAAGCAAGTTTCGGGTTGCTCGTATATGCGCACAGGGCACACCGCTCGCTTAACGCTCCCTAACTTGACTACCTTGGAGGCGTCCGCTGCAGATAGCCGAACCAATGCTACCTGCGTCCCTGCCGGACCTTTCCGTAGCCGAACGGCTGCGGTGGGCGGCTCCACTCCCCACTGTCGCCGCAGTGCCGTGATGAGCTCTTCGACTTCGGTGATCTCGTCCAGGTCTTTAACCCTTAGATTCACCTCCGTCGTGAGTGCCCTCACCTTGACCGTCTCGCCAAGGACTTCCTCCGCCAACTTCTTGTAGGCGGCGCCCTTTTGCGAGACGCCCCGCTTCAGCTCGAGGATCATCTCGCCCATCCGGGTACGTTTTATTCGACGTACGTCGGCGCCGAGTTCACCGAGCTTGACGTCACTCCTCATCGCCTTCAAGACGTCCGAGTACTTAGCCTCGTCCGCCGTGATAACTAGGGCATCGCCCCTGGAGCGATTGGCGCCTACCCTAGACTTCTTGCTACCCTCATTCGCCTGGGCCTTCTTTTCGGCCCTCGACGTCTTCGGTTTTCTCTTGTTCTTGACCAGGGTCCAGGAGGCGTCATCTTCCTCTATTTTCCTGGTCTGGTGCTAGTGAGAGCTCTCAGCCTGCCGTAACCCCTTACCACCGTCTTTCCTGGGTGGACGGACCTTTCCAGGTCCTGGCCGGGGCCGGGGTTCAGCTTCCCAGCCCCACTACCCTTGTTCGGGGTAGTAACCCTCCGCGTTTTGGAGCGGCCCCCAGGGAGCTCATCCCCTGAAGACTGTCTCCCCCGTTTTTGTGTTTGCTCCGTTGGAGCAGTCTCTCCCGACGTACCCGAAAATACTTGAACCTCAGTCTGGGTAGACTTTGGCGCCACCGTCTTCGCTGGCACGCCCTCGGTCGATTCGACCTTGCCCGAGTCCGCGAATCCTTGGGCCTCAGTCTGGGTAGACCTCGACTCCACGGATTTCACGGGTATACACTTGGCCGTCCCGACCGTTCTCTCCAGCTTGGCGTCCAGCATCGACTTTCGAAGTTTCTGCAAGCTCCTCTTGAGGTCCTTACTGATATTATGCTTCGATGACGCAAAGTCGATGATGGCGTCCAGCTGTTCCGTCGCCACCTCGAAGGCCGAAAGCCCATCGCGTTTGCGGTTCATCGCCTTCACAAGCCATGGGCCGTCTATAACCTTTACCGGCGTAGCCTGGGAGTGGGAGATGGTTAAGTGACCCACGCTGGCGCTGCGCACTGAGCTGCCGACTATTGCCCCTGGCCTCCTAGGCGGAGACATGATCAACCCACCTCTTGCGAAGGGGTTATCGCCTACACTACTACCACTAATTGAAGAATTAACTTGATTTTCCATTTTGGTCCCACGAGTTGTGTGTGTGTGCACAAAATGACGCAAAAAAATGTCACTCATTTTTTAGCCACTTATCCTCGCAACAAATTGCAATCGACGCAGAATCCTTTCTCATTGTTTCCTATGGAAAATTGGCCAGGTCGGACTATGGAACGGAAGTTATGGCCAAATTACAAATTTATACGTTAAAATCGCGTAAAAATGTCACTCATTTTTCAGGCACTTATCCTCAACCTAAAATGCAAACTTTTACGAAAAAAATCACGTAAGGTACACCGGGGCAAGTTGAAACGGTTTTTTTAAAGTTGAACTTTGAAGCGCTGTAAAAAAATCGCCCATTGATAAATTTTGAATCCGTTTGCGGTGTTTGCTAGTTCGGGCCAAAGATTATACATTAAAAATAAGCAACCTTACAAAACTTTTTTATAAATATTTTGCATACTAAAATTATGTTTTTGTATGCTCCGTTTCAACTTGCCCCGCATATCAAGTTAAGTTGAAACACTGCGCTGTATATAGACATAAGCTAACTGTACCGTATCAAAAACAAAATATATGTACTCAGTGTGACTCAAGGTGCACGAGGTTGTAAAGGTGACTATACTGCCAAGATTCGCATAAGAGTCCTATGTATATTTTTGACGATTTTGCTTAAATTAGCTTAAAATTGTCTCCTAGAGCCCTGATAAACAGTAGGTTTTGTTCTAGAAATTTGAAAATCAAATCCCACTTGTCTCATCTTGATATTTACTCGCATAAAAGACACATTCCAGATTTTGATACTCTATACTCTTTTCTTTGATTAATTCGGCTGTGGCTTCTTTATAAATTCACATTAATTAACCAGCGTATCTCTCATAGACTATCGATTGGATAAAGGGGCTGGGGAAGTCAAAGGTGGAGTTAACGAAATGTTTACATACTCTATGATTTATTTTGTGAGAGCCAGTGCTCACAGCAAGGCAAAGAAGATTAAGAATCTCAAAACTAGACCGTGCAGCTAAACATGGCCCCTTTTTATTCTATTCTTCAGTGGAGATTGTAGGAGGGTTGCATTCACGACGGAATGGGCAGAAATTTATTAAATAAATTTTTAGAGCCCTAGGTCCACATTTCTATTAATTTTTGTTTTCCGAATGCATTTACGGACCATGTTGAATTCTGGAAATTTTAATTGTGAGGGTTACGTTTTGAATCGTTGTTTCAACTTGCCCCGCACCACGCATTTCTATTTGCCCCGATGGGTTGAAAATGCGGAGCAATATCAAACTACCAAAATACAAAAATTAAAACGTATCTCCCATCGATTTTTCATAATCATTATGTTTATTCAACATTGAATGCTTACCTACCGTGAAAATTTGATGAAAAAAACACTTCCAAACATCATTTTGGAACTTGTTTCATTGGCACGTCAAAAAGTTGTTTCGGATATTGCAAAGGGCAAAAAATAAACAATGGCAGGGATTGCTTTTATTAGCTGCAATCTTCCGGGAATAGCAGTCAGAAGGTGCGTTCAGAGGAGTAATTTGTTGAAAAAAATAATCAGGGCATTCGGTCATTGCTGATCTAAATTACAGCTTCCGTTTCAACTTACCCCGCATTTCAACTTGCCCCGGTGTACGGTGTCGCAGCAAGTTGCATTTAACGCATAATCATGTTCCAATATGTCCTATTGAACATTGGCCAGATCGAAATATGGGATCGGAAGTTATGGCCGAAACACCATTTTTGCCTTTTGCCTACAAAGTATACGAAAAGGCTATATGTTCGCTCCAAAACCAAACTTTTACAGAAGGCCTGGACTTCCATAGTGTTATATACCAATCGACTCAGCTCGACGAACTGAGATGATGTCTGTGTGTGTGTGCGCGCACCCAAAGTGCGAAAAGTTTAGTTCACTTTTAGGGTACTTATCGATCAACCGATTTATTTGCAACAAGTTCCATTCGACGCGGAATCCTGTCGTATTGTTTTCTATTGAAAATTTGGAAGATCGGCTATGGACACAGAAATTATGACCAAAATTTTTTGTTTTATAAAAATCACGTAAAAAAGTCTAGCTCACTTTTAATGCACTTACCCTCGATCGATTTACTCACAACAAATTGCATTGGACGCGGAATCCTGTTCTATTATTTTCTTTTGAAAATTGGCCAGATTGGACTATTACCTTAGAAATTGGCCATAGTTTTTGCCTTTCTTGTGCAACAAAGTTGTACCGAAAGGCTATAATTTCTCTCCGAAAACGAACTATCGGATACCTTCACACTGATACACTTCCCTCCCTCTTCTTACAGGAGTTTGGCAGAAGGACGTTCATGAGAAATGAGATTTATATCATGACAAATATTGCCCTCCGCTCGCTTGATGGGAATGACATTTTCGTTTTTTTATGTGTAGTCGGAGCTTCAGTTTAACAAACATCCAAAAGTGATATCCTTAAAATACATGACTGGGTAAAAATAAAACAGGGATACGTCAAAAAGATTTGAAAAGAAAAAAAAATTGTCGAAATTCTTATCAGCATATTGTAGATCAAGTTGAAAACCGAACCGAGGTCTCGCGACAATCGCATTTTCTCGCATTTCCGGAGGTTGCAACTACATCGCGAGTAGTGCGCATCTGTGCCATAGTGCCATCATGCGCTCCACTCGCAATGTAATTGCGACATCCGGGAATGGGACAAAATATGATTTTCGGTTTTCAACTGGATATACAAAATCTTTGCTTGAAATAATCCGATTTTCATAGAACGGACAAAGATTTTTTTTCTTTTTTGGTCCTAGCTACTAGCTCATCTATTTTCAAGCACACACATTTTACGAAGGTCGAGAAAGGCACCATCACCGCTAGGTGGGTTAATCTGGGTTTTTTTAAAACTAATTTTATTTGCTAATTATCTAATACATGCATTCAACTCTTAGACTAAGTGTTTCATGTTTTCTTAACGCTATCATCCTTATTTGCTATGTTACAATTTTAGTTATTATTAATACATTTAAATTGCCTCTGGCTGTAAGGATATTTCCACTGGTTGAATTGAACCATGTAGGAATTATGTACAATGTTTTCAACTCAAACTAAACTTAACCTAATTTATACTAAGGGTAAAAGGAGCTAATCGTGGCAATAGAAGATTGCAGCTGTTTTTGTCTAAAATTGGAAATTATTTTGTAGGATATTTGTTGCAATGTCTCAATATTAGAAATTCTATGAAGTTTATTGGTACTATACCACGGAGGCAACTTCAGAATCATTTTCAAAAGTTTATTTTGAATTCTCTGAAGTGCTTTCTTTCTGGTATTGCACAGCATACAACATGGCTGGTCTAAAAATTAGTTTGTAAATCAAAAGTTTATTCTTGAGACAAAATTTTGATTTTCTGTTTATAAGTGGATATAGACGCTTAATATATTTGTTACATTTGGCTTGAATGCCTTCAATGTGACATTTAAAAGTTTATTTTTGATCCAGCAGAAGGCCTAAATATTTAGCTTCGCCAGACCAATTAATTGGAACCCCATTCATAGTGACAAGATGTCTGCTAGAAGGTTCCAAATAAGAAGCTCTCCGATATGCGTTTTTGATTTTGCTACCAAACAGCAACAAATCTATGACAAAAGGTCGAAAGACAAAAGTTCGAAAGAGAAAAGGTTGAAAGGGTAAAAGGACGAAAGACAAAAGGTCGAAAGACAAAAGGTCGAAATGACAAATCGTCGAAAGAGACACAAGGTCGAAAGGACAAAATGTCGAAAGAGACAAAACGTCGAAAAGTATAAAAGGTAGGAAAGGACAAAAGGTTGAAAGAAACAAAAGGTCGATCAAAACAAGTCGATAACAAGTTGGGTGTATTTCAAAGGAATTTGTGAAATGAGTTTAATTTCAATCTCATCAATCAAATTTGAAGACTGAGCAATTTCCAAAGAAGGAGTAATTACTATGAAACAATGTTATGAATATCCAGATAGTTCTGTTAGAGATAAAAAAGATTGTTGATTTAGGAAATGAATAAAACTTGTATTGTGTGAGATTGATTATCTCCGTTTCAGTTTCTTGTCTATTTCGACCTTTTGTCTCTTTTGACCTTTTGTCTCGTTCGACGTTGTTCCTTTCGACCTTTTGTCCTTTTAGACCATTTGTTTCTTCCACCTTTTGTTTTTCGATCTTCTGTTTTTCGACTTTTTGTCCCCTGTAACCAAGCAAACAAAGGCCGATGGCACCGAAGCAGTTCATTTTTGCAAATCAACCCTTTCAACCAGTTCAGAAAATGCTGATCCTGAGAAGAGCAAATTTTCTTCCTTGTTCGAATGGTCCAAAAAATTGGAAATCCATCGAGAAAAGGCTGAGATATTAACGTTCAAATTCTATCATATTCTCGTGACAGTCTCCGATTTTCCTCTACGAGTTAGGGGCCTTGCCTAGGACGTGGTGGGGTTGGCAGTGACAGAGCACTAAACCTCTACAAAAAGCTACATGTTGTGCCGCTCAAAGCGCACAGGATCCCACGAAGTGACGTCTTCCTACGTCAAAAGTTCTACCTATGATAACAGGATATTTATCGGAGGTTAATGGAGAAATACCAATTGGATTGTAGCTCCAACGGTGCCGGCCAAAGGAGTTGCCCACTTTTTTTTTCTCCCGAAATTCACCTATTTTTTCAGCTGCCTGAGTGTACTACCCCCTTAATGGACACGTTGCGATTCGGCAATGCCCCGAGCGGGCCGGATTTAGCCCGAAGGTGGCCCCGGGGCAGACAGTTTGTGGGGACCTAAAAATGTTCAAGAAAGGTTGGTTTTGGTACATAAGGTTTTGTGGAAGTTCGGGACCACGCTCCCCGGACCCCATAAGGTCATTCTAACGGAATCCAGTTCAGAGTGCTCTCTCGTTTTCGAGCACACCACTCGATTCAGACGCAGCGCAGAACTGTCTTTTTTGTTGATTTAGCTTTGCTGCGTCGCAGCAAGCGTGAAATAATAAAAATGACAGTTGTGCGTTGTTTCCGCATCGAGTGGTGTGCCCCTGAAAACGCGAGCACTTTTAAACTTGGATTCCGTCAGGAGTGACCTTAAATCCGACCCTGGCCCCGATGGATGCAATGGCAGTAACGAAAACGAAGCAATGCCTATTTGGAGTCAGCATATTGTGAATTGTGATATTTAAGCTTTTTGATTATTGGTTTTGGAAAGTAGATAAACATTATTTTTTTAGGCTGATTGGACGATGATGCACGCTAACTTTCATCAACTCAGTGACCGAGTAAAATTGTATTGCTCTCTCTTTTCTTCTTACGGAAATTTTACTCAGTTTCCGCAAAAAGCTAGACTACACTTAGCTATGCGTAGTCTCGCTTTTGACGGAAACTGAGTAAAATTTCCGTAAAAAAAGAGACGGCAATACAATTTAACTCAGTCACTGAGTAGTTGGAAGTTGGAGTGTGTTGCAGAATATTCTGCAGCTTTTGAGTTTTGACACACCAGCGCTGGAATGTTACTCCATATTGATTATGTTGGTAATAGATCTTGGTCCAACCAATTACTTGCAGGAGGAGGATGGTGAATGCCTTATACTTGGATTAAAAACTCACATACAAATTATTTAAAATTGATTCAATCAGTTGAATTTTTCGATAGCATTGAGTGTGCCTCTCGGTTTAGCTGCAATTATGCATTTCGTTTATGATTCTGCTGCTTTCTATTTTGTCATATTCTCTCACTTGAATCTCTAAAGGGATGTGGATAATTAATATTAGTAAATCAATGAATAGTAAAAGAGCTATTATCAAAACTATTTTTTTAAGATATACATACGGAATATTCATACCTGAACATACATATGCTTTTTAATCCTTATTCCGAGAAAAATCAATCTTGACAAACAACGCAGGGGTCTTTATAATCCCCATCCCAATTACGCCAATGGCAATACACGGCTGTGGCCCAGCTCTAGCAGATCGCTCCATAGTTCACCCCCTTCGTATGAACAGGTAGCTAATGGCCGTGTGCGACGGACTTCCAACGATCGCCGCTACCAAATGCATGCATACAGCGATCGAGTAAGTGACATAATAAAATATGTGACATGCAGTGACGAATAATTATATTTTCATACACATTTGTCTCTTTTTTTCGTACATACATAGAGGAAGATGGGTGCCCGCCGCTCTGATAAAGTGTTGTGCGGGCGCGGGAATCTGTGCAAAAAAAAGCTTACCTGCGGAAGACAGCGCTATCAGAGATTTCAGTCATTTGTCGTTAGTCGGGGAATGAAGATTCGCCTCTTTGGTTGCGCTGGTTGAGAACGAGAAAGATCACCACCTCCCCCAGCTTGCCGTTATCGTCGTCGACGTCGTCGTCACCGCCGTCGTTTTTGCCAACGTCCGTCCGCCAGTCTATTCGCTAGTCAGTCTAGGTGCTGCGCTGTTGGCTTCCGGTGAGGCGCGTTTTTTGATGTGAACCAGTCGTTTTGCACTCTGCAGCGTGACCGAAAGCTCCGAGAAAAATTCGCGCGGCACGGTTTCAAAAGTGCGCTCCGATAATCGGCCCCGCGAAAAAAAAAACTGGTTGGTGCTCCGTGTGGTTCGTTTCTTCTTCGATCTCGATCTCGGGCGCGTGTGAGAGGTGTTGAGAACATTATTGTGTGCTACCCTTAGTTGGTGAGTTTTCAGAAGGACCTCGCAGTGGTCTATTTGCTGGGCTGGGAGGGGTTTGAGTGAAGCATCCTGGTGATCCGAACGAGGAAGGGTTTCTAGTGTTCGGAGAGTGTGATTGAGTGCGAAGATCGTCCGTGGTAGTATCTCGATTCACGACATCCCCCCAAGAGTCGTAAGTGGATCCACAAACTGGGGTACTTGAAGCTCTCTCGTATGTCGAGTAAACTCGAGTAAGACACTTGCGAGAGATTTACCAGGTGATTGGAACATTGCTGAAGAAAAAATAAACTGTTGTGAGATCGCTACCGTTCTCTAGAAGACCTTGTCACGAATGCATTTAAATTCACTACATCGCGCTCTCACAGATGTTATGCACTGAAATGTAGTTAGGGGTGCATTAGACGAATGAAACTGTTTCATGAATAATTTACTTCGTTTGGAGTTTGGACAATGCGACCAAATGGACTCCGCCATTTTGATCCCTTTGTTCAAGTAGAATCCTTAGCATCAATAATGAACCATAGAACAATGTTCAGAACAGGTATATAATTATGCATGTAATTGATTGACATTGAATAAACACGTATGGAGAATCAGGTGAGGAATTTTATATAATCTTTGACGTTGGCTTTGTTGAACTACTCTAAGTGATCCTGAAGAATGTTTTAAGATATATTGAAATTACTTTTGGTAGCGTTGAACAGATTTTCAGTCCTTAACTGGTATATTTTTAGTATATTCCAAACAAAATAAAAAATAAGTAAAATCTATACTATGGTTCGCCTGTTGAATTGCTGGTTCATATAATTCAAAATATTCAATAAAATTCATCAAACAACATTGTTAACACGTAACACTTTTCAATTTAGCTTGACAAGGTTATTTAGCTGTTCCTAATAACTAATTTTCTGACATTTAAGATATGCTCAATTGAAGAGAACGTGTTTCGCAGTATCTTTGAGCTTTCTCTTCGCTGATCGCAACTTTCAAACTATCCAATGTTGTGGAATGAGGATAATGCCTAAAACCGGTATTATTTTGGAATTACCAGAATTGAAATCGCTAATACCGAAATTCCAGTTTAGCTGAAAAATGGCTAATAATGTCATCCAAAATGTTGCTCTATTATGAAAATGAATAAATTATCCTAACGGTTGTTTACAATTTTTGACTAATCATTGACCAGTGGGATAGGAAAAAAAGAATTCAATTTGAATTGCGAAAACGATCAAAACCAAATAAATCACGTTTGGCACAATATTTCGAAAGGTATGCTTCGAAGCCACGAATCTTAATATTGAGCTAGATATGGCAGATCAAATTGTAAGATGTTAGAATACAAATTTCCGAAAAAGCTCATAGGTGATGAATACTTGAATTTTTAGTAACGATGACTTGGTTCTAGGCTTCACCATTATAGAATTTAGTTTAAAATTTGGAAATCACATTTCGTAAGACACAAACTATAAAATATGATTTTTTTAAATTTCCTTTCATTAAAACAAAGACAACAATTTTTCGAAAGTATTTTAGGCCGATTAGGCCCCCCTCGATTTGTTTTGCCTAAAAATAATATTTTTAGGGGGCAACAAAAAAGTTTCGGAGAATTTAGAGGATCTTCGAAACATTTAAACGAATCCGATTTTCGGTTTTTTTTTTTTTTTTTCGTTTTATTATTTATTTTTTATTATACCCCCTCCCCATCCTTCACTTTTCGGACACAAGTAGGACATAATTTTTATTAAATAGGTATTTGTAACGGCCATTGTGAAAAAACAGGTTTAACAAGTCTACACACTAAAACTAACTTTTTTTTCCGAGATATCGGTAAACTTTACCGAGTCATCGATAATCGTTACCGAGTAAAAAATCAACTTTGCCGAATTTCGATAAAATATTGAAGACATTTCGGTATAGAAATTACCGAAGTTCGGAAAAAAAAATAACGCAATTTCGACAATAATTATGCTGAGGTCGGTAAAATAATTTAAGGTTTTAAGTTTTTCTTCCTCTTCTTTTTATTTTTCTTTTTTCGATTTTAATATAGTATAGTATAAGTATAATAGTATAATAGTATATATATAATATGTATAATATGTACCTACATAGTACCTACGCTTCATAATAAATTAATTCGTTTGATGAACATGACATCAAAATTTTCCAAAAGGAAGTTCATCTTTGCTTCATGGCCATGCAATGAACTATGCAATGTGGCACGATAACATGAAATCTGATTGCTCTCTGCAGACATATGATTTATTGGCAAGAATGATCATGAGGATTAAACTAGACTATACAATTTTGGTACAGATTAATCATATTAAAGCCCATTTTTCGTCATTGCAAAAAATAGCGTGTGCAACTCGTTGCAAAACTCGATTTTTTCAGCACTCGTAGTACAACTCGTGCTGAAAAAATCATCTTTTTGCAACTAGTTGTACAAACTACTATTTCTCATGTGAGTAAAGTTGAGAAAATCATTAGAATCTAAAATTAAGATTCGTATGGTAGTTTTTATTGGCAGTTTACAATGCGCATTCTCGGATAACTAGCCGGGTCAACTAGTATTTAATATAAAAGTTTTAAGTCTGGAATCATGAAAGCAAGTTCCCTAAGTTAGAACTGCGCGAAACAGAATTACGCCACATTTATTGAACAGTTCCGCTAGTTTGATTGATGAATAGACTGATAGTAATCTTAGTAATGCCCGTTATATTATATTGTCCTTATTGTTCAATATCTGCCACTGCTTTGAAACGGTAACTCAGAAATTGAGAACGTGATTCAGTTGCTGATTTTAATTTTTTTCCCTCGATACTATATAATAACTAAAAGCTCTCCCTAAATGTTTTTCAAATGATATTGATAAAACACCATCATAGCATAAATATTATTCTTAAAAATCTAGTAGATTTTACTTTGAGAATTATTCCAGAATTTGTAAAAATGTTAGTACCAGGGCTTTTTCACAACAAAACAATCAAATTTATTTCAAATTTCTCTAATTCACTCATTCTAGAGATCAAAATTGTACTAGAAATTCCTAATGGAGTTACTCCATGGATACTTCAAAATATTTTACTTCAAGATATTTTCAGCAACGCCTCGGAAAGCTATTTGAGATTTTTTTTGTAGGCTCCTACATAGAAATCCACAATGCGTCCACCACTTCCTCAGACTAATTTATTTATTTTTCTTCTTATTCGCCTACTATAAATACTACCAAAGTAAAAGTTATATGAGAAACCTGGGCAACAAAAATTAAGAAAATCCTAGCACTTCCTGTGTTTTCTAAAAAGAATCCTTAAATAGTTCTTAGCAAGCGATGGTAATTTAATTTATTTCATTTACTTAGCTTACATCTAAACAGATAACACTGAGTCAAAAATGTTATAACACAGTACACAATTCGAGGCTACATCTACATCTTAATCCTCAGTTGCGCCCCCCACGGTCTCCTAATCGACTAAGATCGATTTTAAACGTGTTCACTTTTCTTTCAGATTTTTCTCTGAGAAAATGTGACTAAATTTCAAATAAAATAATGAAAAAAAACAACATTATGTTAAGAATTATAAAAAATCCAAGAAGAATCCAGGGATTTGCTAAGTAAGTTTTAATTTTTTTAATAGAATCCAAGAAATTTAGAATCTGTTTGGTACACTTGAAGTCGTGGGATTGCGGATGAATCTGTGGGACTTTAAAATATGTTTGATTTTTTGGGAAATATGTCATGATCTGAGGTGGGCATCAGTGCCTTGAAATCTCAATGTCAATTCTAGACCAATCATTGAAAAGGGCGTAATAGCCTAAATGTATTCTGCTCAGTTCTTTGTCTATGCGTATAGCTACGTATGTGACCCGAATGTGAGCATAACCAACGTAGATCTCAATGGAGTACTTTTTTTTTAGTTTCCCGCCACTCTCCCCACACCAAAAAAACTCGAGATTGAGTTCCTTGGTAAAGGACGTAACTAGCTCAGCTCGGAAGACTTAATTTACTTGAACTGAACACAAATAACAATTAAATGTGTAAGAGAGTGAATTCTTTGCTAATTAGCTTCCAGCTCTGTGGAGCAAAGCAAAGCATATCTGAATTAACAACCCTATAACCAGAGACCGGCGGAGTGAAAAACTGTCGAAATGGCAACGTATGAAAATGGATGAAATCGTGACAATGATACTAGCAGCACTTGAACTTTTTGCTTGCTTCTTATGGATGCAAAAAGTAAACAAGTCGCTTATGGCGGTTTGATTGGAAACAAGATGGCGTCTTCGCCGATCTCTTATTCTAGTATTTCTAATCTGAATTATTTTTCAACACTAAATTTAATATTTTAAGACTTAATAGGAAATATTTTCCCATGGATCTATAGATTTTTATTTCGACGGCTTGTAATGATATCAATGGCTTAAAGTATAGTACTAAGCTCTTATTTGAGCAGCTGTCGTTTGGCACACGTACACTAATGTTCGATACGTCATGTGTGAATATATGTTTGTTTTTCTTTTGCTCATAACCTCAAAATAGAACGGTCATTACAGTTATTGTGTCAACAAATGTATGGAAATATAATCATTTTAACACAAACCTCAATGAGTTGCGTCTAGGAGTGTTTGTTATCCTTTTATCGTCACTTACACATTTGGACGTGAGAATCTCAATTAGTACATATCATGTCAGTTTGAAAACTTTCCGTAAAAACCAATTCTTGGAATGACTCTTGCCACAATCGATACAAACATCAATTTTAATAATATCTGAAAAAAAAATCTGAAACAGGACTATGTTTTCACAGAAATTTCGCATTTTTCCGACCCATGTCAATCGGATGACCGTATCTCAATTGACAGAATAGAATCTCCCAGTTGAGACAAAGATTGAAAAAATAGAAACATGGAAATTTGGCATATGAAATAGGAATCAAAATGCCTTTAAAACGTTTTACAATTTATTCAGTCTAATAGTTCTGTAGATATAGATCTGTGGGGTTCTTAGAATAGATCTGTGGGGCTAGAAAATCAGCAATCTTAAGTATTAGCTGCTTTTTGAAAATGGAATATACAAATTGAGATCACATAGTTATTTACTTCTAAATTTTTAACCGCTTAAACCAAGATTTCTTTTTGGAAAACATATTTAATTTTGGCTTTATAACAAAAATATACTACATTTCCTATACTAGGCTGACCAGATCAATCAATTCACAGTCCTTTTTGATTGAAATTGATTGAAATGACGCGTTGCAAGTTGGGACTCATGCAATTTCGTCGCGAGAAGTAAAACAAATCCTGGTTAATTGTTGGCTGGTTTACAGCTCGGAGTCTCAGGGGTTTCCGCCGTATTGTATTTTAAATCGGGCCAAAATTCTAATTTTCTACAACGGACGCCCACACATATGGAAGCGAAATTTACAGACAAGCTCCTGATATGTAAACTAGCCTTACAGTACGTGAGTTTTAAAACTTCAAACTCGATTTTGTTCAGCTTTTAAATGTCACTATGTCTGAAACTCGATTTTTGCAATTGCACAACATGTGAAAGATTTAGTTTGAAACATGTATTGGAGGGTAACCACTTCCTTCGGTGGGGTGTCGTTAATGTCGTCGTTTTTTACAGTAGATGATTTCGAAATATTTTAAATTATTCAGAAAGACTTTGAATGATTCTTAATGCTCCGAAAAGAATCAAACGATTGAAAAACATGTGGTAAATCAGATTAAAAGAAAAAGATTTACTTACCCTGCAAAAAAAAAGTCGAAAAAGATCTTTCTACATATATAGCTATATATAAGGACAAAGAATCAGAAGAAATAAATGTTGGCTGTTACGCCCTTTTCAAATGTTGGTCTTGAAATATTCTCTGATACAGTCTAAGTAATCGATATTCAGCTGTAGAAAAAAATTCTCTTGAAATTAGTTTACTAATGTATTTTTTTATCAACTTCATGGAGTTAATTTTAATTAAAAATAAAACTGAAAAAGCTATCGAATACAATTTTGGAATAAGGAAAAAACGGAGACGCCAAGAAAACTTTAGTTTTTTCAATCGATTTTTTTTGCTCAAAACTTAGTTTGAAATAACAGTTCAGTCCACGACTCAGTCTACAAATGTGCGGATTTATACAAAATACAGATAATAGGATCTGCCTATGATCGCATATTCGTAACAATCGACAATAGTAGGCATGGGAGAAATGTAAGGATAAAGTTTGAGATATGCACGAGTATGGAAATAAAAGTAATTTACTTAAATTTACTAAAAAATACATTTTCCCAGTAGAATTCTTCGGTAGGAACAATAGTGACGCATTTTTCGGGATCCAATTTTATTCCACCTCGCCTTTTCAAAGACACCACTTTCAATAATGAAGCAACGATCAGCTGTCATCTTTTTATTCTACGCTTGCTGCGACGCAGCAAGGCTAAATTAACAAGATGGCAGTTATTCGTTGCTTCTTTGATCAGATTGATGCCTTTGAAAATCCAATGTGGAAATTATTTGGATTCTGGACAGTTTCACCTTAACATTACTTGGTATTTGAGTGCAAATTGACTCCGTACATTTTTGTTCGAGATGCAAGGCACATGCAAAATTTGAACAACTTTTCATAACGATGACCAAATGCTTTCGTTTTATTTTTCACAGCACAACGCCATAAATATGCTTAATGATCTGTACTGATAAAAATGTCAACATTCCATCAAAGTTTTAGGATATTTGGGTTTGAAGTTATTGCCTCAATATGGGACACTTGATCCCCCATTGGTCACCGATACAAAAGTTTGGCGAAAAAGAATAAAAAAATATAAATCTGTTCTCAGGCTTCTAATGTTTTGTAGATTTGACAGATTGGATGAAGGGTTGGCAGGAAAAATTATTGTGTAGATATCATAGAGAGGGGATCAACTCTCCAAATTTTAAAATTGCATGTGCTGTCGTATTCAATAACGAAAATCGTTCATGTTAATTCGAAAATTCCGCGTATTTTGAAATAAATATTTTAAAAAACTTGAGGGCACCTTTCTTATTTTATCAAAGCAAGTTCTTGAAGAGGGATCAATTTCCCCCGAATATTTAAAAAGTCGATTTTTGACATCACTCCAAAAAATCGATTGTTTATCAATAACAACAATAATTAAAGGATTGTCATACTATATTTCTTAGGCAGTCTGTGTGGAAATTGCGTATGCTTATTTATTTTTGGCTGTGATACATCGGAAATCAATTCTCCCTAGTATCTCCTACTGAACTGCCGCTAACCGCAAGTCGAACACATCTGTATATGCCCCAGAGCCCCATACACAGATGTGCTCGACTTGCGGTTAGCGGCAGTGAATGTCTTTCATAGATTTCGCCTGACTCTTCTCACTGACTGGTTGCTCTGGTTCCAGTTGGTTCCAGGTTGGCAAATTGTTCCTGGGAATCAGATTCTGCATAAGAATTTTATCCTTCTTCGGTTCCTGATTCTGTGGCCTTTTCTCAGCACAACTGATTTGCAGACGTTTTAACAAAGACTCTATCTTTCTACTTCCTCATACTGTTGAGGACAATCGCTAATCAGGTCTTTCACTTTCTTGATTGCTGGCCTCATGTATGTCCGTCCATTAAAACGCATGTCCATTATGCTTCAAGCGTCATTAAGGAGAGATGCAACAGCTCCCAAATCTGGTAAGAACTTGCCTACATGGGTGGCTAATTCAAAACCATTTCTAAGTTTTTGAGCGTTTTTTTGCTCTTATTTCCAGTGTTTAGAAAAACTTTCTTATGTTCTCCTTTGTAAAAACAGTGCATTAACATTCGTCGCAAAGAACAATGGGTACTGATGGGTACCAATTTACCTTGGTGACCGGATTCATCGGCGTAGACCCACATATTCGGGGGCAGCAGGGACAGCAGGGACAGCATGATGTCCAAGGGCTTGACGACCCCTCCCCAGCTGTCTGCGAGTCAGGGAGAACTGCCTAGGGCGTGGTGGGATTTAGCAGTGGGCTCTGCTAAAATCCCTCCCAAAAAACCACAAGTGCCCGTAAGCGGACTAAGCGACTGTGTGCCGCTTCAAAGCACAAGCCCAGGGAGGGAGTGCCAACTGGCATGTGGAGTGTCCCTACTTCGGTAGGGTAGTGTGAGCTGCTTCTGGCAGGGAGTGAGTGATCTGTTTGTGCTGAGGCAGGAGTGTCATAGCGAGTCGCCGCCGCTATGGCAGCCTCGAAGCGCAGCAGAAGTCTGAGTATGGACTGCACATGCTAAAGGTAAGAGTGTGTCGTAGCGTTGCTACCGCTATCGACACCTCGAGGCATGGCAGTGGAGTGTTAGAATAAGTTGTGGAGTGTTCCTACGTCGGGAGGGTAGCGTGAGCTGCTTCGGCAGGGAGTGAGTGATCTGGTTGTGCTGAGGCAGGAGTGTCATAGCGTGTCTCCGCCGCTATTGTCACCTCAAAGCACAGCAGGAGGCTGAGTATGGACTGCACATGCTGAGGCAGGAGTCGAGGTATCCCATCGACACCTCGAGGCATTGCAGTGGAGTGTTAGAGTGAGCACCTGAAAAAGGGTCACATGGAGCGAATGGTCTTTGGAGAAGCTGCTTCGGCGGCAGGGTAGCAGTGGGTTGTACCCACACACTACAGTTGTGCACATGTGGTGCATGGGGAGTGTCCCTGCTTCGGCAGGGTAGCGTATGGTCTGCTTCGGCAGTGGTGTGATTGATCTGCTCGTGCTGAGGCAGAGTGTCGTAGCGCAATATCTGTAGGCCCAGGCAGTTACCGCTATTGACACCTCGAGGCATGGCAGCGGAGCGTCCGGGAGAGCATCCAAGTAAGACTCAAATGGAGTGAATGGGGTGCGAGCTGTCTCATGTGGGACGAGTGCCTGTGTGAGCGATAATGAGTGAGTATTGCTTAGTACTGCCGTCCCCCCAGAAGTAGTACTGCGAGGTAGTTCCTGGGGGAAACGATGGTGGAGCCCAAGGGAGTTGAGTCGGTATTACCGGTATGGTCGAGTCCGACACTCCAGTACACTTCCGTGTGGTAGTTTGGCAACTACAATGCACGTGTACTGGGTTGGGGTGGAAATGCTTTTTCCCTTGTAAAAAAAAAAAAAAAAAAAAAAAAGACCCACATATTCTAAAAAAAGCGGAAGGTTGAATCCCGGTATAGTCGTTTGTGCTTGGACTTTGAACAGTTCGACATGACCGTAGTGCACCGAAAAGGCAAGGAAAATTTCGTCATGGATGCCCTGTAGAGCTCGAGAAACATGGCGTTAGTTCAAGATTCACCGACTTCACCGTGGTACGCATCATTGATGGAGAAGGTCAGTAGCCGCCCAGACGACTTCGTCAACTTCAAGGTCGACAACGGCAGGTTGTACGAGTTCGTAACTGCCAAGAATGTACCATTCGGTTTGCGATTCGAATGGAAGCAAGAAATGAAATTTTGTTGGTCCGTTGACAGTAGCCGGAAGGAAATCAGCACATCTTAGTGATTTTTTTTCAAATTCGTTTATTTGAAAGGCGCAGGCGTGTATAACACTTAACGGAGCCGATACTCTTTATGATCATCCCTAAATGGTAATACTTTCACTTCATTCGAATCGAATACTGTCGAACGCGTTAACCGGACAATAAACGCGACCATCGAGTCTCGTGAAAGGAGACTTCCGAGCCTCTTGAACGGAGGCTTCCGAGCCTCTTGAAAGGAGGCTTCCGAGCCTCTTGAAAGGAGACTGCCGAGCCTCTTGAAAGGAAATTTCCGAGCCTCTTGGAAGGAAACTTCTAAGCCTTTTGAAAGGAGGCTTCCGAGCCTCTTGAAAGGTAACTTCTGAGCCTCTTGAAATGAAACTTCGGAGCCTCTTGAAAGAAAACTTCCGAGCCTCCTGGAAGGAGGCTTCCGAGTCTCTTGGAAGGAGGCTTCTGAACCTCTTAAAAGGAGGCTTCTGAACCTCTTAAAAGGAGTCTTCCGAGCCTCTTGAAAGGAGGCTTTCGAACCTCTTGAAAGAACACTTCTGAACCTGTTGAAAGGAGGCTTGGGAGCCTCTTGAAAGTTAACTTCCGAATGTCTTGAAAGAAAACTCCCGAGCCTCTTGAAAAGAATCTTCCCAGCCTCTTGAAAGGAAACCTCCAAGCCTCTTGAAAGGTATCTTCCGAGCTTCTTGAAACGAAACTTCTGAGCGTCTTGAAAGGAGGCTTCCGAGCCTCTTGAAAGGTAACTTCCGAGCCTCTTGAAAGAAAACTTCCGAGCCTCTTGAAAAGAATCTTCCCAGCCTCTTGAAAGGAAACTTCCGACCCTCTTGAATGGAGGCTTCCGAGCGTCTTGAAAGGAAACTTCCGAGCCTCTTGAAAGTATCTTCCGAGCTTCTTGAAACGAAACTTCTGAGCGTCTTGAAAGAAGGCTTCCGAGCCTCTTGAAAGGAGGCTTCCGAGCCTTCTTGAAAAAAAAAAACACTTTTGAACCTGTTAAAAGGAGGCTTTGGGGCTTCTTGAAAGGAAACTTCCGAGCCTCTTGAAAGGAAACTTCCGAGCCTCTTGAAAGGAGGCTTCCGAGCCTCTTAAAAGGAAACTTCCGAGCCTCTTGAAAGGTATCTTCCGAGCTTCTTGAAACGAAACTTCTGAGCGTCTTGAAAGGAGGCTTCCGAGCCTCTTGAAAGGTAACTTCCGAGCCTCTTGAAACGGAACTTCCCATCCTCTTGAAAGGAAACTTCCGACCCTCTTGAATGGAGGCTTCCGAGCGTCTTGAAAGGAAACTTGCGAGCTTCTTGAAAGTAGGCTTCCGAACCTCTTCAAAGCAGGCTTCCGAGCCTCTCGAAAGAACACTTCCGATCCTGTTGAAAAAAGGCCTTGGAGCCTCTTGAAAAGAAACTTCCGAGCCTCTTGAAAGGTATCTTCCTAGCCTCTTGAAATGAAACTTCCGAGCTTCTTTAATGGAGGCCTCCGAGCCCCTTGAAAGAACATTTCTGAACCTGTTGAAAGAAAGCCTTTGATAGAAAGCCTGAGAACCATAGTATTATTTACCAAAAGACTCATTTTTGAGGACCCGAACGATAAAAAAAATCAAGCATGTCTTCAGATTCGGCGAATAATGATTGATAGTGGCGATATTTCAAGTATGAAGTACACACAAATTCATAACTAACCCTTGATACTTGACATCATTTGGCGAGTTAGAGTATACCAAAAAGACACCGAGTTAGATTTTTGGCATACTTAAATTGAATGCCACGAAAATATTCACCGTGACTAAAGTACCTTGATGGGGTGAACCCCCCTGTTGATTTGGGATCAAAAAGTGTTCAAGTATTCCGAAAGTGATTGTGTGAAGATCGTCTGAAGTCGCAACATGACAACTCTAATCGAGTTGCCAGTTGTCGTTAATCCATATCATCTATTTTTATCCAGTTGTATGCTTTTCCATGTTGAATTCTAATCATGATAATGCGAGCATTCATTCCCAAGTTCCATCGCAACATACCATTCCAGCTCATTTAGCAATTAAATTTTCTGCCAACAATTCTCCCCCTATCGATAATGGAGCACAAATAATAAAAAAAACATCGTAGTCCGAAAAAGTGAGCAAAAATTCGTTAACGGTTTGCTTATAGTTTCAAATTAACATAAAACGGGCTATCATCTCCGCCAAGGCTGTCTTTCGACATCGAAGCGGCACAGTCAACCCTCCGTAGCGCGATGCACTTCCTGACTGCCTTGATCGTATCGGTTTTGTCCACACCACACCTTATCGCGGAGTTACATTCTCGTCTCCCGCTCAGCTGTGCGGTTTTTAAAAATCTCGACACGGATCCCTTCGATGTCCACCCAGCCACACAGCCGCTCTCGCTGCCGGGTGGAATTGACTGTAGGAAAGATCCGAGACGAAGCAGGCCGGCAAGAAGAAAAAACTGAAATCCTCATCATTCAACAAGCCTTGTGTGACCTTTTTATGCCCAGTGCAATCGAATGGGTTGTGTGTGGTGTCGGCGGCAAACAGAAAAAAAAATACCAAACACCCTCGTTTATTGCGGAGAATCCACTCATTTGGATTTCTGCGCGCGAATTAGTTGTGGGATTTTTATGTTTCTTTTTTTGGCTCTGTAGGAGCACAAACCCGGTGAGCTGGTAAATAGTGAACAACAGTGCAATGCACTAGGATGTTTTGTTTTGATTTTTTAAAATTTGGAACTAACAGTACTTATTACGTTTTCACATAGCGATGCATTACTAAAAACTAAGAAAAACACTTTTTATTTTATTTGTGCAAATTGGTTTTGATTTTTCAATAATAATAATAACTACTATATACTAAAATTTGTTCAGAATGGACTAACTTTTTAAAAGCCGTAAAAAGCGGTTCCAGGGTATAGGGTTGACCGAAAATGCCGTTTGGTCGAAATGGTCGTTTGGCAGAGACGGCCATTTGGCCGAAAATATTGTTTAGTCGAAAAAGCCATATGGCCGAAAATGTTAATGCTATTCTCTCTCTACACTGTTGTATCATATAGCTCAAAGACCTTCATCCTCATTTAGATGATTTTCAGATGAGGTATAAATAAATAAATAAACAAAGACTTTGTTGATTCTACGATTATTTGCCTGGAACATAACTCTTTCTCTAAAGGGTTCCATTTTTAAAAAACGGCCTGGTCTGCTGGTCGTTCCGCAATGCCGGCAATTTATTTAACATCTCCGAATAGCAACGATGCGTAACCGTCGCAATGATAACTACCTCACACTTCGATTCCGTTAAGGATGACCACTGACCAGACCGTTGTTGTATAGGAGAGCTTCACGCTTGGTGATGATTGTTTGCGTTACCTCCACTTCAATTTGCCAGTCAACGACTGTTTAAAGGCTGGACTGGACATATTGGGGTCTTGTAATGTGTTCATTATTTACCTCGTTTGCTTACATCAGTCAATCGGATTATCGCACATAGGACCCGCGCAGTCCTATGACAGGTGGCCTGAAAAGCATCGCTCGAATCTCTGAGAACAAATCTCCGCTTTGCATCTGGAGAGGGTATTGCATTATTTGACTCTCACTCTCTCGTGTGGCGTTTTATGCTAAAAATAAATTGTTTGCTTTTTATAATTAATATTGTTCAGAATCCCAACAAATATTTTGGAAAAAACAAAACCGTAAATCATACGTCAATATCGCAAAGTTTGCGCAGTTTTTATTTGAAATCGGTCTACAAACAAAACTGTATGGTATCCTTGAGCCTAATGAAACCAATCAGAACGTTTTAGGTTAGTTCAATAAACACAACTGAACCGAAGATGTTTTGTACAATACCGGAAAAATCCTACAATGACCGGTTTTGTCACACGATTTTAAAAACAAATCAGCACGCGGAAATCCGTAATACACACGGACATTTATAATCACATTTCAAGGAGGCTCATACAGTTTAATGACCCACATATGAAGCTTCCCTTGAGATTTGCATTGACGGAACGCTGCAGCGCCGTTCATTTTTTGAAAACCATTCCTTGCATAACTACGAGTTCTATTCGAGACATCGCACGGCCGAGAAAGCCTTCCGAGCTGTCCTGTCCCTCGTATAATGAGACATGCCCTGATAGATACGGAGAAAGTTATCCGCGTTTAATAATCATCCACTTTTCTCCGGGCGGCTCTTCTCCACTGTATCGAGTCCAACCATCACTGCCGCCGTACGACTTAAGGTTTGCAAAGTGTCTCTCAACCCAGATTACGGAGAGCAAACCGGACAAACTACTTTTGAACATATTCAATTCTTGTTTTGGTCCTCATTATTTCTACTTCGTTTTGTGGCACGCGATCAGTTCCACTGAAGCATGGCCTGTCTTCAACTGACGGTTCGTTGGTGTGCAATTCCTCAGATGGTAATCAATCCAGGACCTCCTTCACTGACAATACTTGAAGGATAACCGTGACGTTATTCTGTGTTCAGACAACTTGTTCCACTGAACCCATCACTTCTAGATCGACGGTTCTATGTCACGATCGCATTGACCCAATGGAATCCCTTCCGAACCTATTTTATTTTTGCATTTCATAATATCTCTGCCAGACCATCTCCACGTATACTCTGCGCTATTCGAGTTGACGTGCGCCCATTAGGGGGAGGTTATAGTGTACTGCTCATCAAAATCGTGTCCAAGACGCTCAATCATCCCAAACATGGCGTTAGCTTTCGCAATTACCTTTTCCGAGAGTGTGTTTGGCGAAGGTTAGCGTGCCTCCCGTTGCCGGGTTCATCACCCAAGTCATTCACCCAGGATGATCGATTTATGACATCAGCGGTGCCCATCCGGCATTCGAAATGAATTGTATTTAATCTCTCCGGAGACACGAGACACAGTGGTCACGGTTGGGAAAAATATGAATGAAATAGGCGACGACCTGCACCTGGAAGTGTAAACAAATTAGTGGGCGCCCAGAAATCAAATGATAGCAACCGTTGAAGATGTGCTCCGAATGGTGCCCCACTTCTGCAAACGCCGGTTATGACTTTGATTCGATTCGGAATCCGGAGATCTCAGATATCCTGGTCAGTAAGGTCAGTAAGTAGTTGTATGCCGGAGAATTCAATTTAGGAACCTGAATATTTCCTTTGAAAATTCGAAGTTTCCATTTTGCAACTCGGAGACTCTACTTTGGATTTCGGATATTCCATGGAATCCGGAGATTCCATTTCTGGAATCCGGAGATTCCATTTCTGGAATCCGCAGATTCCATTTCTGGAATCCGCAGATTCCATTTCTGGAATCCGGAGACTTCATTTCTGGAATCCGGAGATTCCATTTCTGGAATCCGGAGATTCCATTTCTGGAATCCGGAGATTCCATTTCTGGAATCCGGAGATTCCATTTCTGGAATCCGGAGATTCCATTTCTGGAATCCGGAGATTCCATTTCTGGAATCCGGAGATTCCATTTCTGGAATCCGGAGATTCTATTTTTGGAATCCGGAGATTCCTTTTTTGGAATCCGGAGATTCTATTTTTGGGATTCGGAGATTCCATTTTTGGAATCCGGAGATACCATTTCTGGAATCCGGAGATTCCATTTTTGGAATCCGGAGATTCCATTTTTGGGATTCGTAGATTCCATTTTTGGAATCCGGAGATTCCATTTTTGGAATCCGAACATTCCATTTCTGGAATCCGGAGATTCCATTTCTAAAATCTGGAGATTCCATTTCTGGAATCTGGAGATTCCATTTCTGGAATCTGGAGATTCCATTTCTGGAATCTGGAGATTCCATTTCTGGAATCTGGAGATTCCATTTCTGGAATCTGGAGATTCCATTTCTGGAATCTGGAGATTCCATTTCTGGAATCTGGAGATTCCATTTCTGGAATCCGGAGATTCCATTTCTGGAACGTGGAGATTCCATTTCTGGAATCTGGAGATTCCATTTCTGGAATCTGGAGATTCCATTTCTGGAATCCGGAGATTCCATTTCTGGAATCCGGAGATTCCATTTCTGGAATCCGAAGATTCCATTTCTGGAATCCGGAGATTCCATTTCTGGAATCCGGAGATTCCATTTCTGGAATCCGGAGATTCCATTTCTGGAATCCGGAGATTCCATTTCTGGAATCCGGAGATTCCATTTCTGGAATCCGGAGATTCCATTTCTGGAATCCGGAGATTCCATTACTGGAATCCGGAGATTCCATTACTGGAATCCGGAGATTCCATTACTGGAATCCGGAGATTCCATTACTGGAATCCGGAGATTCCATTACTGGAATCCGGAGATTCCATTCCTGGAATCCGGAGATTCCATTCCTGGAATCCGGAGATTCCATTCCTGGAATCCGGAGATTCCATTCCTGGAATCCGGAGATTCCATTTCTGGAATCCGGAGATTCCATTTCTGGAATCCGGAGATTCCATTTCTGGAATCCGGAGATTCATTCATTTCTGGAATCCGGAGATTCCATTTCTGGAATCCGCAGATTCCATTTCTGGAGATTCCATTTCTGGAATCCGGAGATTCCATTTTTGGAATCCGGAGATTCCATTTTTGGAATCCGGAGATTCCATTTCTGGAATCCGGAGATTCCATTTCTGGAATCCGGAGATTCCATTTCTGGAATCCGGAGATTCCATTTCTGGAATCCGCAGATTCCATTTCTGGAATCCGGAGATTCCATTTCTGGAATCCGGAGATTCCATTTCTGGAATCCGGAGATTCCATTTCTGGAATCCGAAGATTCCATTTCTGGAATCCGGAGATTCCATTTCTGGAATCCGGAGATTCCATTTCTGGAATCCGGAGATTCCATTTCTGGAATCCGGAGATTCCATTTCTGGAATCCGGAGATTCCATTTCTGGAATCCAGAGATTCCATTTCTGGAATCCGGAGATTCCATTTCTGGAATCCGGAGATTCCATTTCTGGAATCCGGAGATTCCATTTCTGGAATCCGGAGATTCCATTTCCGGAGATTCCATTTCTGGAATCCGGAGATTCCATTTCTGGAATCCAGAGATTCTATTTCTGGAATCCGGAGATTCCATTTCTGGAATCCGGAGATTCCATTTCTGGAATCCGGAGATTCCATTTCTGGAATCCGGAGATTCTATTTCCATTTCTGGAATCCGGAGATTCCATTCCTGGAATCCGGAGATTCAATTTCTGGAATCCGGAGATTCCATTTCTGGAATCAGGAGATTCAATTTCTGGAAACCGGAGATTCCATTTCTGGAATCCGGAGATTCCATTTCTGGAATCCGGAGATTCCATTTCTGGAATCCGGAGATTCCATTTCTGGAATCCGGAGATTCCATTTCTGGAATCCGGAGATTCCATTTCTGGAATCCGGAGATTCCATTTTTGGGATTCGGAGATTCCATTTTTGGAATTCGGAGATTCCATTTCTGGAATCCGAACATTCCATTTCTGGAATCTGGAGATTCCATTTCTGGAATCCGGAGATTCCATTTCTGGAATCCGGAGATTCCATTTCTGGAATCCGGAGATTCCATTTCTGGAATCCGGAGATTCCATTTCTGGAATCCGGAGATTCCATTTCTGGAATCCGGAGATTCCATTTCTGGAATCCGGAGATTCCATATTTGGAATCCGGAGATTCAATTTTTGGAATCCGGAGATTCCATTTTTGGAATCCGGAGATTCCATTTTTGGAATCCGGAGATTCCATTTTTGGAATCCGGAGATTTCATTTTGGAATCCGAGATTCCATTTTGGAATCCGGAGATTCCATTTTGGAATCCGGAGATTCCATTTTTGGAATCCGGAGATTCCATTTTGAATCCGAGATTCCATTTTGGAATCCGGAGATTCCATTTTGGAATCCGAGATTCCATTTTGGAATCCGAGATTCCATTTTGGAATCCGGAGATTCCATTTTGGAATCGGAGATTCCATTTTGGAATCGGAGATTCCATTTTGGAATCCGGAGATTCCATTTTTGGAATCCGGAGATTCCATTTTTGGAATCCGGAGATTCCATTTTTGGAATCCGGAGATTCCATTTTTGGAATCCGGAGATTCCATTTTTGGAATCCGGAGATTCCATTTTTGGAATCCGGAGATTCCATTTTTGGAATCCGGAGATTCCATTTTTGGAATCCGGAGATTCCATTTTTGGAATACGGAGATTCTATTCTGGAATCCGAAGATTTCATACTGGAATCCAGAGATTCCATTTGAGAATCCAGAGCTTTCATTTGAGAATCCGGAATTTTCATTTGGGAATATTGAGATTTCAATTTGGAGTCTGAATGTTTAATTTGGTACTTTGAAAATACGGAGATTACGGTTTGGAAATCCTGATAAGCTGTTTGGGAATTCTAAGTATGCGCTTGAGAAGCCAATGTTTCCATTTTGAAATTTGAAGAACGCGGAGGTACGGATATTCAAACATTATGTTTGGGATTAAAAAAAAAACATTTTGAAAGCTTGAGATTCCGTTTTGGAATTCTAAGATTTTGTTTGGGATTCTGAGATTATTTTTGAAAATGGAGAAAGTCCATTTTGGAACCAGATATTCCAATGGGGCTCATTAGGGCTGATTCATTACAGTTGATCGATTTCTTCATCGAATATTATAAGGCCAAATGAAGTTTGTGTTAGATGGTTAGTTTAGTTCTATAGTTTCTCCGTTCATGAAGTAAGTTGTCTTTTGCTAACTAATCTTGTTACTCCTTAAGAGATTAAAACAATTAACGCATGCCTTTCGTGTTTTGTCGAAAAAGAATGTTTTTACTTTTTTTTTCCGTTTTTGCCAGTAGCAATTTGAATTGTAGTCAAAAGATTAGGGTCGGACAACTGATTAAGATATGTTAATTGATGAGTCTTTGGTTGTTCATCATTCTGCCAGAATTCATTCGGTCGAATAGTTCTTTTGGTCAGATAACCTCAATTTGGGATATTTTTTGATCAAACGGCTTTCTGCCATATGAATCTGATTTTTACATTTGGGATCCTGATATAATCGTCAAAATATTATATATAATAACGTGCGCAGTGCTTGCATTATTTTTGTGATCAATGCTAGAGAAATTCGGGTTCAGTTACCGTTAGGTTTTTTATTACATTTTGTATTACGAAATCGAATCCCTACCCCTTGACTACAATGAAACATTATCGTAAATAAAATATGGAGAGAAGGTACATATAATCACCTATTTGAGTTTCACGAACAATTTCAGGTGTACCAATTGCGAGCGTTGCCATTCTGTACACGTGAGCAATTCTACCAACTTTTGCCAATCCTGAACCAACGTGATCGACACACCGCGCATAGCAATCACAGCATGCCATGCCAAGTGGTTGGTGGTTTTCGTTTCGCCGAAGAGTTTCTGCTCCTGAGAGTTTTTCGAAATTTTCATAATCTTGACTGAATTCGGTTCAATCCAGTTATCCGTGCCTGGCTCACTCGCGCGCGCGCTCTCTCTCTCCCCTAGTAGTGGCCATTAGACTTCGGCATGGATTACCCCTCCGTACTACACATGTGACGTATGTGACTTCCACCTTAAAGTAGCTTCGACTTGCGCGGCATCAAGTGTGACTGTTGGCGATGCTATTTTGCTGTGAGCTGTCAAACGTTGTCCTCGCATGCTGGCCGCTGGCTGGTGCTTCGCAAAACGGTTTGAACAGGTTTGCGCAACCAGTTGGAAACTCATCGTTTCTTTCTACCAATTCGCGCACATAGCATGGGTTAACGCCGTTTAAGTCATTTGTAAACAAAGGCTTCTCTCGCCGATCCTGAGCGGCACGCAGAGTATGAACCACGGGCGCGTAGGGAATGGCTTCTTTCGCCTCTCGGACTTTCGGCTGATGTTGGCTTGTGCGTACGCTTAGGAATGGCGAACGAGGTCTTTGTTTGCAAATAGTTACACGCCGTTAACCTATGTCATGCGTGAAATGATTATCCGTTTATTTATGTTGGAGGTGTTCGGAAAGGAAAGAAGCATAATTAGTATTGAACAGAATTTGCGAACCAAGAAGTAGCTTTGATCAACACCTCAAAAGACGGACGGCAATGTGGTTGTCCTTCGGATCGCACGGTGCTGAATGGGAAAGTATTTAGGAATGCTATATAGGAATCGGACTTTGTGTACCTGCGTATTTACTATTTGGCCGCCGCGAGCGACGGCGATACCACGATGCGATGCGATGTCGTGTCGGTTGTCAGTTTAATTAATACATATCATGTATTGCTGCAGATCCTGTCAAGGTCTGCACCAAAGACTGTTCAGGCAAAAAGTGGCGCTCATGTGGTCTTAGGGACATGTGATTGGCTTTGTTTATGGTTGTATGTTTGCAATACGAAAGGCCAAAGCATTTGCGAAGGATGATCAAATAAATCATCTAGAAGAGGTTGCGAAAATATAAATCAAGAGGTCATCCATCATATGACGTGGTGGCGTGGATAGTTTACTCACTTGACTGATGTGTGCGGATCAAGGGTTAGAATCCCACAGTGTTCTTTTGTCAGTTTTATTTTACAAATTTTACTATATGTGGACACATGCTGTGCATACTGCTAGGGAAAAATGTTGTTTGCAAAAGTTCCTCTTTTAATCATCTGCAAATCTCCAATGAAAAATATAATTAGTGAGTCTTTATACTTTTGAAGCTGACAGAAATGGAAAAAAAATATGGCATTATAAAAAATAGAACTAAAATACAAAAAAGAAATATGAATAACAGGATTATCTATATATTCTATGCACTATTTAGAAGAATTTTAATTTTTGTAGTATGAGCAGTTCTACATAATTTAGAACAACTGTCCTCCGCATTAGAAATCATGCGTTTCTTGCCAGGCTGATTGAAGACTGTATTAGCAATTATTACCAAATTAACTTAGAAACCGGTTCCATGTGCTTTCCTAATTCGGTATTCACGCAAAAAACTTCTATTTTTAATCATGATTCGGCAATTCATTTCTGCACATGCACGATTGATTACGGATCTTATAATCGGTATAAAAAAACAGAAATCAATCCTACAGGAATGATGTGGCATGATTCCAACGTGAACTCGGGAACCACACCTCTCAAGTGTTGAAGAAGAAAAAATCAACAGTAACCGAAGGCGTCTGGAAGAACGGAAAAAACAACAATATGGAACCGATTCGGCAGCATTATCATTATAGGATTCGAGTGCCCGTGAGTTTATAATCGATTATCCGCACTGATGAGGAATCCCATTAGGTTAAAATAAATAAATAAATTTAGCTTATAATACATTCGTCACGTGATGTTTCTCGGGCAAATTTACGTAGAAAAGACTAAAAATAAAATGAGGGCTCTGTTGACGTAATCTGGCCAAGTAAATTTAGTTGCAACGAGTAGTTTTAATCACGCTTTTAAAAGTAAAATGAAAAGCACTATGATTAGGGACATTACGGTAATCTGGTGGCAAGGTCGATCGAATTTTATTTATGAGGAGATATTCGTCAACCATGAAATACGTGATGGTTTATGGCAGCGGTTTTTAATTGTTGATAATTTTGTTGAGTGATACCCCTAAAGGTCTTGACATTGCTCGAGGTGCCCCTAGATATTTTCGCTGAGAATTCATACTCTAGTTAACATACGCAAGACAATTTTAATCGAGATCAAGCTAGTTATGCAAACAGATATCCAGAAGTCGTAAAACGCGGTTTGGGACGATTCAAATGTAACCTCTACTACTTTTTGAGATTTTTAGACCACCCTCCCCCACTTATCCCCTGAACTTTCCATTGGAGAACGACTGATGCAAAGTTTCAAAGGATTCAACTTTGCTTCAGTCGTTCTCCAATGGAAAGTTCAGGGAATAAGTGGGGGAGGGTGGTCTAAAAATCTCAAAAAGTAGTAGAGGTCATATTTGAATCGTCCCAAACTCTACCGCGTTTTACGATTTGCATAACTAGCTTGTTCTCGATTAAAATTGTCTTTTTTCATGCCGGATTCCCATCATTTGCGGAAGTCTTGCTTTTCTTTCTTGACTTGATTTTGACGTTGAAGACCATGGTGGTAGGTTGAAGACTTATTAAGATGACGATTTTGAAATATTATTCGATCAAGACGCCAAAACGCAAAAGGAATAGACAGAATTAAACAAGTGACCCAGCCGTATCAAAACACCTTGAATACATGGGCATGATTCAGAAGCAAGGACAATGGGTTCCGTATGACTTGAAACCAAGAGAGTTTCTTCAATCGTGAAGAGCTGCTCAGGATGCAAAATCAGAAGGAATTCATGCATCGCATTACCATGGCGTCGAAAAATGGGTCGAAGCAGCGAAGCCCGAACTGAATATTCACGGAGCGCGCCAAGGTTTTGCTCTGCATTTGGTTAGGCCAGCTTGGCGTGATACATATATTATTTATTTATTTATTTATCACATTCGTACAGACTGTATTTATCTCCTAATTAACTAATCTTATAACTAAACAGTTCTGTACATCCGGCTTTTAAAAACATTTTTGGAGATATTCAAATCGTAAACATCTGAAACAGAGTTGAATGATCGAATGCAGAAGTCTAGCGGATTATTGTATCCATAATGCGTACGGTGATACGGGACGGCCAGTAAGTTTGAGTTCCGGAACCGTCTGGAGGGGGACGTTAAACGGTATCTGCCCAAGGATCTCAGAACAGTCGATGTTCCCTTCGATGACGTCGAAGATGAATAATTGTTGCAATTTTGTCCGTCTGGTGGATAGTGGTTCTAAGCCTATCAATTGGCACCGTACAGAATACGCAGGAAGATTGTTTCGATCATTCCAGGGGAGTAGCCGCAGTGCAAATTTTACAAAACTTTTTCTGGACGCGTTCAATGGAAAGCATGTATGAGACATGGTGCGGAGTCCATACTGGAGTAGCATACTCTAAAACGCTACGTACCAATGTAAAATAAAGCGATTTCAGTGCGTATACGTCAGTGAAATCGGAGCCAATCGGATGCCGTCACAAATGAACCCTAGAGTTGGCAAAGATCTGGTAGTCATTATCCCCACATGCTCCTTGAATTGAAGCTTACTGTCGATGAGGACTCCAAGATCACAGATAGAAGAAACTTGTTGCAATATCTCCGTTCCAAAAATGTATTGATGGTTTACTGGGTTGTTGGAACTAGAAATACTAGAATAAGAGAGTGCTGCCAGTATCATTTTCACGATTTCACACATTTTCATACGTTGCCATTTCGACAGTTTTTCACTCCGCCGGTCTCTGGTTATAGGGTTGCTAGTTGGAACGAGTGAACGATATGACCTTGCACTTATTGTTGTTCAGGCGCATGCCATTATCGTTGCACCAGATCATCATTTTGTTAATATCCTCCTGCAGCCCCTGCAGCGCGATACAGTCATCAAGGGATTCTATGACGCGAAAAAACTTCAAATCATCGGCAAATGATAGCTTAAAAATTGGTGAGGCAATGGCATAAATGATGTTGTGCATCAATTTCTCGAATACTTTACTCAAACAGCATAGTATGGAAATGCCCCGATAATTCGCCAGATTTCTGATGCTGCCAGATTTATGAAGTGGAATGATGTAGGCTGTTTTCCAAAGTGCTGGGAATGTCCTTCCATGTAGAGAACGGTTGAACAAAACCGTGATCGGAGGTGCTAGTGCAATGGAGCACTTTTTCATGAACAGGGGAGGAAATCCGTCCGTACCTGACCCTTTCTTAGAGTCAAGCTCTTCAATGGCTAACAACACTTCATCTATTCTGCCGCTAACCGCAAGTCGAGCACATCTGTATATGGGCCTCCATATACAGATGTGTTCGACTTGCGATTAGCGGCAGTATAGAGAACTGTGTGACGGGAAAGTTGAAGTTGTGCGAGGGAATATGGGCGAATCAATCTTGACGAAGAACTGGAGAAACCTTACTGAATACTCTCTCGAAAACAAAGAAAAGAGGCAACTTCATCGTTTGAACATGCTTGCGTTTTGTTGTAGCTGATATTATAAGGAATTATGGTTGATGATTTCCGTTCCTTGACAAAAACCCAGAAACGTGATGGATTCTGTTTTACGTTGGTCTCGACCGCGGATATATAGTTTTCATAGGTGGATTGTTGAGCAGACTTGTACGTTACTTGCACCTCGCGGAGAACATGTCGGTCATCCTCGGACTTCGTCACAAAAAATCGCTGTCTTGCTTTGTTGAGGTATTATACGGAGATTGCGGAGCTCAGAGGTCCACCAGGGTTTGTTGGATGTGGAGTTAAACGATCATCTTCTTCGTGGCACCATTATTATTATTTATTCAGACTAAGGCCGAAGTGGCCTGTGCGGTATATAAGAGTCTTCTCCATTCGGCTCGGTCCATGGCTACACGTCGCCAACCACGCAGTCTACGGAGGGTCCGCAAGTCATCTTCCACCTGATCGATCCACCTTGCCCGCTGCGCACCTCGCCTTCTTGTGCCCGTCGGATCGTTGTCGAGAACCATTTTCACCGGGTTACTGTCCGACATTCTGGCTACGTGCTCGACCCATCGTAGTCGTCCGATTTTCGCGGTGTGAACGATGGATGGTTCTCCCAACAGCTGATGCAATTCGTGGTTCATTCGCCTCCTCCACGTACCGTCCGCATCTGCACCCCACCATAGATGGTACGCAGCACTTTCCTTTCGAAAACTCCAAGTGCGCGTTGGTCCTCTACGAGCATCGTCCAGGTCTCGTGTCCGTAGAGGACTACCGGTCTAATAAGCGTTTTGTAGATTGTCAGTTTGGTACGGCGGCGATCTATTCGATCGGAACGTCTTGCGGAGTCCAAAGTACGTACGATTTCCAGCCACTATGCGTCTCCGAATTTCTCTGCTGGTGTCATTTTCGGCAGTCACCAGTGAGCCCAAGTACACAAATTCTTCTACCACCTCGATTTCGTCACCACCGATGCAAACTCGCGGTGGGTGGCTCAAATTGTCTTCTCTTGAACCTCTTCCTATCATGTACTTCGTCTTCGACGTGTTGATGACTAGTCCGATCCGCTTAGCTTCCCTCTGTAGTCTGATGAAGGCTTCCTCCATCTTCTCAAAGTTACGTGCCATAATATCTATGTCGTCGGCGAAACCAGATAGCTGGACGGACTTATTGAAAATTGTACCACTCGTGTTAATCCCTGTTCTTCGTATTACCCCTTCCAAAGCGATGTTGAATAGCAGACACGAAAGACCATCACCTTACCGTAACCCTCTGCGGGTTTCGAAGGGACTCGAGAATGTCCCTGAAACTCGAACTACGCACATCACCCGATCCATCGTCGCTTTGATCAACCGTGTCAGTTTAGCTGCCATAGCTGGTCCCGATCGATTGTATCATATGCTGCTTTGATGTCGATGAATAGATGATGTGTGGGCCCGTTGTATTCGCGGCATTTCTGCAGTACTTGGCGAATGGCGAACTCCTGGTCCGTGGTGGAGCGTTCGCCTATAAAACCCGCCTGGTACTGCCCCACGAACTCCCTTGCAGTTGGTGCTAGTCGACGGCATAAAATTTGGGAGAGTACCTTGTAGGCGGCGTTCAGCAATGTGATTGCGCGGTAGTTGCTACAATCCAGCTTATCGCCCTTTTTGTAGATGGGACACACGACACCTTCCATCCACTCCTGCGGCAAAACTTCCTCCTCCCAAATCTTGGTAATGACCCAGTGCAGCGCTCTAGCCAGTGCCTCACCACCGTGTTTAAATAGCTCTCCTGGTAGTTGATCAACCCCAGGGGCTTTGTTGTTCTTCAGCCGGCCAATCTCCTCCTGGATTTCCTGGAGATCCGGAGCTGGTAGAATAATGTCCTGCGCGCGGTCTCCCAGGTCCATCACCATACCGCCATCTTCGTCTGCCACACCACCATTCAGGTGTTCTTCGTAGTGCTGCCGCCACTTTTGGATCACCTCACGCTCGTTCGTAAGAAGGTTCCCGTTTATGTCCTTACACATATCAGGCTGTGGCACGTGGCCCTTACGTGAACGGTTTAACTTCTCATAGAACTTTCGTGTGTTATTAGCGCGGTACAGTTGCTCCGTTTCTTCACGGTCTCGATCTTCCTGCTGGCGCTTTTTCCTCCGCAAAATCGAGTTTTGTCTGTTCCGCGCCTGTTTATATCGTGCCTCGTTCGCCCTCGTGCGATGTTGCAGCAATCTCGCCCATGCTGCATTCTTCTCTTCCACTAACTGCTCACATTCGCCATCATACCAGTCGTTTCTCTGATCCGGGGGCACCGTGCCAAGTGCAGCGGTTGCGGTGCTACCAATGACGGATCGAATATCTCTCCAGCCATCTTCAAGAGACGCTGCGCCTAGCTGCTCTTCCGTTGGAAGTGCCACTTCCAGCTGCTGCGCGTATTCTTGGGCTAGTCTGCCGTCTTGTAGCCGCCCAATGTTAAGCCGCGGCGTCCGACTTCGACGCGTGTTGTACACCGTCGAGAGTTTTGAGCGCAGGCATACTGCAACGAGGTAGTGGTCGGATTCAATATTCGCACTGCGGTAAGTGCGGACGTTCGTGATGTCGGAGAAGAATTCACCGTCGATTAGAACGTGGTCGATTTGGTTTTCCGTTTCTTGGTTAGGTGATCTCAATGTGGCCATGTGGATATTTTTACGCGGAATGAAGGTGCTTCGGACTACCATTCCGCGGGAGGCTGCGAAGTTTATGCATCGTTGGCCGTTGTCATTCGATACGGTGTGCAGACTATCCCGTCCACCAAGCCATATCACGTGGCACCAAGCCATATCAAATCGTAATAAGCATGTCGTAGAAGGCGGAAAGCGCCTCGTCAATAGTGCCAAACCGCAGTAGAGCATCCCAATCTGCGAAAGCTGCTTTCAAGAGGTAAATCGTAAGCGTTATGATCGATGCCGTTTTCCGATGATGTTTTGTTATGGTCGCTAACATCAATTAGTAATACGATTGGAGGACAGTTTGGGAGATCCCCTCTCCGAACTCGAACACAGGACCGGGATGACTGCTGGTCGCTGGCTGGAAAGGCTCTACTGTGACGAGAGGATTGGGGCCTCCCAGAGGACTTTCAGGCATGCATCCCGGAGCGAATAGTGATGAATGTTGAGAGTGGAGCAGCTCCACATTTCTTGTAGTGTCGGAAGCCTCAGCGCAGGCACGTTTTTTGTATTTGGTTCAAAGAGACGAACAGAGATACCATCTGTCGAGGTTTTTGAGCAGGTTGGGAGATCGGATATGAACTGCACACGTATGTTAGATCCAATAACAAACTTATCCGGAAGGTGTGCAATGGAGCTGTTTATCTCATCTAGAACCTCGAAAAAAGACGTCTCTTCACAGGACCTGGATCGATTGATAGGATCGTCGATGGGATCGTCGAAATTTAGCTTATTAATGCTATCAAGAAAATTAGTAGTTTCCGAGTCTTGTATCCATGGAGTCAGTGCGAATTAGTAACTCGCGCAGAGCCTTCATTATTGTTTTCTCGCGGTCGTAAACAGCTGGATCATAGTTCAGACGACAAGTTTCACAGAACCGAAGTAACCAATTATGAGCTGTTGAAGACAAGTTAATCGATAAAGAAGGCGTTTAACCCTTTCAGGCCCACGGGGTTATATATGACCCCAACAGAAAAATGGATATATAAAATCGCACGATGACTTTCTTCAGCAAAATTTGCTTTAAATTAACTCCCCTATATCAGACATGGGCAATCAAGGCCCTACGATAACCTAGAACGTCATGAACACGGTTAGGTTACGAAAGAGACAAATTTAGGTGTATTCCCAGTCAACACAAAATCGTATATGATACAACATAAAGTGGAGGCAATATACGTACATATTGAATGGGGAAGTACCTATATGGCCTCCACTTTAGCATCTTATGTGACACCATATACGATCTTGTGTTGACTGGGTTGGCTGCGGATTGTATTGTTTTAAAGTAAGATTTTTATTCAAACGTATCCGCAGAGTTACTGTGATGTACAGTAAACTATTTTTTAAATTCCTTGGACGTCCTAGGCCATCCAAACATTCCTTGAGCTTAGGACTTAAAATCTATCCATTCAATAATATCCATTACACCTCCCGGGAGGTCAACGGCTATGGTGAGATAGTTTCGAGATATTCTGGGCTATCCAAAGTGTCCTTGAGTTCGGGACTTGAGATCTACAGCTGCTTAGAAGCTATTTTCGGTACTCAAAGTGTCAATATTCGTTCAATTATATCCATTACCCCCGGGAGATCAACGGATATGGTGAGATAGTTTCGAGATATTCTGGGCAATACAAATTGTCCTTGAGTTCAGGACGTGAGATCTACAGCTGCTTAGAAGCACTTTTCGGTATTCAAAATTTCAATATTCGTTCAATCGTACCCATTACACCTACCGGAAGGTCAACGGATATGGTAAGATAGTTATGAGATATTCTGGGCAATCCAAAGTATCCTTGAGCTTGAGACTTGAGATCTACAGCTGCCTAGAAGCTCTTTTCGTTATTCAAAGCTTCAATATCCATTCAATTATATCCATTACACCTCCCGGGAGGTCAACGGATATGGTAAGATAGTTTCGAGAAATTCTGGGCAATCCAAACTGTCCTTGAGTTCGGGACTTGAGATCTACAGCTGCTTAGAAGCTCTTTTTGGTACTCAAAGCTTCAATATTCGTTCAATTATACCCATTACACCTCCCGGGAGGTCAACGGATATGTTAAGATAGTTATGAGATATTCTGAACAATCCAAAGCATCCTTGAGCTCGGGACATCTACAGCTGCTTAGAAGCTCTTTTCGTTATTCGAAGCTTCAATATCCATTCAATTATATCCATTACACCTCCCGGAAGGTCAACGGCTATGGTGAGATAGTTTCGAGATATTCTGGGCTATCCAAAGTGTCCTTGAGTTTGGGACTTGAGATCTACAGCTGCTTAGAAGCTCTTTTCGGTACTCAAAGCGTCAATATCCATTCACGTATATCCATTACACCTCCCGGGAGGTCAACGGATATGGTGAGAAAGTTTGAAATTTTGGGCTATCCAAAGTATCCTTGAGCTCGGGACATCTACAGCTGCTTAGAAGCTCTTTTCGTTATTCGAAGCTTCAATATCCATTCAATTATATCCATTACACCTCCCGGGAGGTCAGCGGCTCTGGTGAGATAGTTTCGAGATATTCTGGGCTATCCAAAGTGTCCTCAAGTTCGGGACTTGAGATCTACAGCTGCTTAGAAGCTCCTTTCGGTACTCAAAGCGTCAATATTCGTTCAATTATATCCATTACCCCCGGGAGATCAACGGATATGGTGAGATAGTTTCGAGATATTCTGGGGAATCCAAATTGTCCTTGAGTTCAGGACGTGAGATCTACAGCTGCGTAGAAGCTCTTTTCGGTATTCAAAATTTTAATATTCGTTCAATTGTACCCATTACACCTACCGGGAGGTCAACGGATATGGTAAGATAGTTATGAGATATTCTGGGCAATGCAAAGTATCCTTGAGCTTGAGACTTGAGATCTACAGCTGCCTAGAAGCTCTTTTCATTATTCAAAGCATCAATATCCATTCAATTATGTCCATTACAGCTCCCGGGAGGTCAACGGGTATGGCGAGATAGTTTAGAGAAATTATGGGCAATCCAAACTATCCTTGATTTCGGAACTTGAGATCTACAGCTGCTTAGAAGTTCTTTTTGGTACTCTAAGCTTCAATATTCGTTCAATTATATCCATTGCACCTCCCGGGAGGTCATCGGATATGTTAAGATAGTTATGAGATATTCTGGACAATCCAAAGCATCCTTGAGCTCGGGACTTGAGACCCACAGCTGCTTAGAAGTTTTTTTTGGTTATTCGAAGCTTTAATATCCATTCAATTATATCCATTATACCTCCAGGGAGGTCAACAACTATGGTGAGATAGTTTCGAGATATTCTGGGCTATCCAAAGTGTCCTTGAGTTCGGGACTTGAGATCTACAGCTGCTTAGAAGCTCTTTTCGTTATTCAAAGCTTCAATATCCATTCACGTATGTCCATTACACCTCCCGAGAGGTCAACGGTTATGGTGAGAAAGTTTGAAATTCTGGGCTATCCAAAGTGTCCTTGAGTTCGGGACTTGAGATCTACAGCAGCTTAGAAGCTCTTTTCGTTATTCAAAGCTTCATTATCCATTCAAGTATATCCATTACACATCCCGGGAGGTCAACGGTTATGGTGAGATAGTTTCGAGAAATTCTGGGCTATCCAAAGTGTCCTTGAGTTTGGGACTTGAGATATACAGCAGCTTAGAAGCTCTTTTCGGTACTCAAAGCGTCAATATGCGTTCAATTGTTCCCATTACACCTCCCGCGAGGTCAACGGATATGGTGAGAAAGTTTCGAGAAATTATGGGCAATCCAAACTGTCCTTGAGTTCGGGACTTGAGATCTACAGCTGCTTAGAAGCTCTTTTCGGTACTAAAAGTTTCAATATTCGTTCAATTATATACTTTACACCTCCCGGGAGGTCAACGGATATGGTAAGATGGTTATGAGATATTCTGAACAATCAAAAAAGTGCTTGAGTTCGGGACTTCAGATCTACAGCTGTTTAGAAGTTCTTTTCGTTATTCAAAGCTTCAATATGAATTCCAATATATCCATTACACTTCCCGGGAGGTCAACGGATATCGTAAAATAGTTTTCAGATGCTATGGACAATCCAAACTGTCTTTGAGATCGAGATTTGAGATCCACAGCTGCAAAAAAAATCTTTTGAAATGTTGGTGCTGGTATATTCAACTGTAATAATCAAATACATATAGTAACTTTGAGAAAATTTGAAATGTTGGTGCCGATATATTAGAGCTTTGAGTGACGGACACCCAAAGTAACCATTAGCATTATATTTTGCCTTTTCGGCAATATAAGGCTATATAAGGCAAGCTTTATAAGCAAGTATAAAGCATGTTTGCAACGTTCAGCGGGTTCAGTTTTTTATCATAGATCTGTTGGTAAAAAATATTCCCTTTGGAAAAAAACGACTTTTTTTATCGAAAAAGTTCATTTTCTCCTAAAGTAAACAATTTTATAACCATATTAACCACTAAGTATAAAGTAATAATTGAGTAGAAAAGGCGGGCATAATGTAAACAAAATCGGCCCGTTATTGCCAAAGTTATTGCATTTTTTGGTTTTGACGATTATTTAACAATATTTCTTGAAGGGCAGTCTTACCCTACTTCCCCTCAATGAAAAATCAGAAAATTTGCAAAATGTCAAACCTACAATGCAAAAATTGAGCTAAATCCCTTCATTTTCACTTCAATTTATCGATTTGTGACTCTTTCACTTCACCCGTAAGATTTTCGTTCAATCCATTAAAGCAAAGCAAACAACCATGCGTTAATCATTATTTCACATGCAATTGAGACCTTTTCCACCACCATTAGGGCGTTTTGCCCCAGGCCTATTTTTAAAACATGTTTTAAGTACGTTAGAAAGCAATTGTGAAATGTAGCTGGTTTTGTAAATTTTGCATCTGCACGTTGAAATGGCTCGATATTATTTTTTTCATTGGTGAAAATATCGAAAAGGCTTATTTTGGACCCCTATGTGGTACAGATTGCTGTCCCTTATCGTAAAACAAAATTTGAGTTCAATTCCTATCTTTCGATCTTGATTGACGCATTCTTCAACAATTGGAAGTGGTACTGGTCACACGAATGATTAATGGAAAGGGATTAGTTGATCGTCTGTTTATCTGATGCTTGATCTATACATTTTTGGCATCCATCAAAATCGATATCGCTTTCTCTATCTGTGGCATCGCTGTCGTGTCGCTTAATGTTATTTTCTTTAAGAACAGCTGATCTGGACTATCATACCCACCCAAGATTTGTTCAATATAATGACCTTTGCGGTTTCCGGGGAGCAATGGTTACATTGCCATTTTATGATCTATTGTAAGTGAGAGCTTTATCGAAGGTATAACAATGGAAAACGTGTGGTAGAATGTGATATACAAATTATAACAATTAGGACAAAGAAGCAAAAGTGATATATAGAGACATATTTTAGAAAAACGAGCGAATTAAAGATATAAAGACAAAGCATCTTTCAATAAGCTTCTGGATTGATCTCAATGTTTGCTCTGATCGCTCTTCCCATTTGACTTCGTTTACATTCGCTAAAAAAGCTAGAATAGCTATTTCTCAACTGCCATTCAAAACTAGGTGGACAAGAGAATGGAATAAAAACAATCAAGCCGGAAGAGAATTCCGTCATGTCTCCGATGAATTTATTGATTGCGGGTTTCGTGTCTCTGTGGCTGCGTTTTACGATCACACCTGATTTTCGTTCGTTATTCCGATGCAATGTGGTTAAAATAATGTTTTTGTAATGTTTCTTCCATGCATGCATAGACAGTTCTCCTCAATAGAGGATTAAAAGTGTATGTCTTTGAAAGATCCTTATCGACTTGAGCAAAACCAAAAATTATTTAAATTTGTTTTCTAAATACAAGAATAAATAAATCATTTGTTTGAGAAACTGCCTTTTACACAATTCCGAGAAAACAGAAAAAAACTGTTTTGAACAAATTAGCACCAAATCTTTCGATTTCTTCGATACAGATCAATAATATTTGATAAAACTCAACATTCTGGGGCACTTCCAGCTCGATAATTGCTCTTCAAAGTGCGTGTACAAATGTAGTTCCTGAAACAAACGATACAAGTTTTATACATTTCCGAACATTTTTTTTTCGTATTATAGAATTTAGAATATAAGAATATATATATTTTTTATAAAAATCTCATTTTGGCAAAAAATGTCACATATGCAGTTTCTCACACAAACGGTTCAATCGACTTTTAACGAAACAATGTTATTGGTGCATGAACAGAACGTAATTTTTTATTTAAAAAAAGTCGCCAACATGGCAAACCTAGTGTTCAGAAGCCGGTAGTGCTGGAGAGCAGCTGGAAGGACATGTTGGGCGAGGAATGTAGCAAGAATGCCGGGCAACAACCTTACCTACAACAAAGATGTTCGGCGCTGGCTGCGAATCCGGTTGGCACAGGCAAGGTGGGGACGACGACGACGACCACAGCGGGAAGCAAGATGCGCTGCTGATCCGGTGCAGCATGATTTGCCGAGCGTGGGGGTCGTAAGTTACCAGAGAGTGGACAGAGGCAGCTGCAGGCCAGCAGTTCACTGATGTTGAGTAGTGGTATGGTGAGGTGTTATTAACGCGAACGCATCAGCTATAATTTCTGTCTGCATAATTTAGTTGGTTTGCTGTATGTGCGTGTTGGGCCCTTAGCTATTATGCTATTATTCGCAAGAGTTACAAGTCGTAAGAAAACAGCAATCTTATCACATCCAATCTAATTAAATATACAGAAATCTAATAAAACCTAAATTTATTCTAATATATTCTAATCAAACCTAATATAATGTAATTCGATATAATCTAATCAAATCTAATCAAAATTCATATTGGCCCTTAAAGGAAGTATTATACTTTTCAGTATATGGCGTTATGAGTTTAACCGGACGCGTGCCCGAACCTGAACGGGTAGTGTATCAAGTTTACTAATGAGACTTCCAGTCAGGGTCTGGTTCATCCAGGGAGCATGTTTTGTTTTCTTCGCACGAAAACTTGTTTCGCCAACATTTAACATACACCTATCAGGAAATTGTGACCAGCATTTTTTTTTTCAAAAATAGCAACTGTCAATTGAAACCTGTGGTTAGCAGACATTTAAATTAGATGACCATCCGAAGCTGTCAACAATGACAAAGCATGCGGATGTTCCACGGCGCGGTACCCACCGTGAATGCGCAGTTCATCGCAGAAATCGAGTTTTTTCCCCTCCATCCATCTGATCCGGTACCTGTAGGGGTCGGGGTGGTTGAGTTGCGAGTGCTGAACATGCTGAGCGCCGTCGTGTATCGGTGATTGCATGCCATGCCATGTGCGAGAGGCATTCGTTATCTCTTGGGTCTTGAAACCCGTTTGTGCCGGCTTGTTTTGGATTTTCTGAGATATATCTGGTTTGATGTGGATGATTCTTCGGGCAAGCCCACGGCGGAGGCTGGGTTGCGAAAATAGATCAGTTGCGATAGGCGTAATGAGGAGTTTATTGATAAGAATGGGAGCTGATAATTAAAGTGATATCTAGACCAACATTTGAAAAGGGCGTAACAGCCAAAATTTATTCCTTCTGATTCTTCGTCCACATATAAAGCTATATATGTGGACAAAAAATCAGAAGGAATAAATTTTGGCTGTTACGCCCTTTTCAAATGTTAGTCTAGATATGATGCGATGATCATAGGAAAGATTTAATAATGATTATTTTTTTTATCAATTTAATTTATCAAATATGTCCGAGATATGATAATGATCAGGAAGTGAAACACCACGACGCAATTCGAGAACAAGCTCCATCACGATGCTTGCACGAGGGAATGATGTTGGAACATCAATTGGAATAACAAATTAAAAGCTTAGTTCATCCTCCATTCAATGTTGTCGAAGAGAAAGCTTTCCGGCTTAGAAAATAAACAACCGTAAGCTGTTCACAGTTGTAGAGTTAAAAGCTGCATTAATAAGCAAATAAAAATGGCGTAGCCCTTTGTTCTATAAAAGCATAAAAAATCTATTGTTTTTGAATCGGTGATGAACTTAAATTAATATAATAAAATACCCTTTCCAAATCAGGATAAAAAGAATAGAGCTTTTTGAATGTTTTGAATACAAATTATGTTTCTGTGAATCTGAAGCTGATTTTTAAATACTTGGATAAATATTAATGGATCTCAAAACATTCCCAGGTATTGGTTTTCATGATTCAGAAGATTTCTTGAAAAAAATCCTACAAATATTGAAATGAATTTTAAACTTGCTTAAATGGACTTATGTTGGTTTTTTAATGTCAAGTGCATAAGGGTTTGTAACCTTTTTATTATGGGATAGATAAAATACTAATGAAGGGCTATGAAACGTCTTTGGTTACGATGGGACGTTTTGCCCAGGCACTTGTTGAAATCTATTTCACGACTTTTCAAAAAAGCTGTATTACGTGTTCTTTGTAATATTTTTATATGACTACTCACAGGCAATACTTCTGCGACTTTTTGGACTACCAAATAACACCAAGTTTACATTAATTGCGTTGAAAAGTAAAAAGTTATCATCCCTAGGGGGAGGGGGGCATATTATACCGTCCCACCTTATTACGTACGTCGCGCAAACATGTTGCCATTTCCAGTCCCCTGCTTTTTGTAAAGTATGTGTATAGTGCCATAAACAATTTACTACACTACTGTACATTATTTAGCACTCCAAGGGTTTCCTGATGATTCGTAGGAAAACGTGACCACGGGTATAACCTTTGGAGTCTCTATAAATCCCCACAAACGACTATACTGCCGATACGGTATGATTGTATAATGCTATATTTTATACACATGTACGGTAGAGTAATCCTACATTTTTGCCATTAGTAGGCACTATTTCTCGAATTGTTCTTACAATTTGATAACATTATTGGGAACTAGCACTCAAATTATTGGCTGTCCTACAACCCAGACTCAGATCGTAGCATCCTCGTGTCGTAGTTGTGGTTTTTTTTCTTCCTAAGCAATGGAGGGGAATCTGCTCAACAGACATCCAGGGTTGTCTAGGAAGTGCGGGGTTAGGGATCACCTCCAACAGCAAACGAGGGAGGCAGGACTACATCCCCGACCCGCCATTGCCGCCAAGCCCCTAGTCCCTTCGGTACAACCAGAAAGTAATGCTTCAAAGGGGGCCAGTGCACAACGCACCCTCGAGGTTAGCTGCGTGTCCTTGCAGCACCGAACACGATGTCGCTTTTTTAGAAGAACACCATGGTATCGTGCCAACGCGTTGCCGGCTTTCCAGGTGGTCTTACCACGCCCTATGTCCTCGGAAGGTGGGAAGGGTTGACTTCGCGCCTGCTTCCCTCTGCACGACTGGTATCAAGAATGATGATGCCGCGTGCACCCCAAATTGACCTTTCTGCGATAGGGCCTATTCGCCAGCAGACAGAGGGACTTGCCGACGTGGTGCCTACGCCTTCCCCAGCCTTGACGAGGACCCCTTTCCGTCCTCGGGTCGGAACCCGCCCGGTTGACCGACGCCGCGAAAGCGATGATACCATGTTGTTCTTCGCGCGGCCACTTGTTCGATGAAAGGATATACAGTGAACGTTCGCTAATTGGGGTTTTTCTAGTTGGGGCGCTTTTTAGTTGGGGGTTCGCTAATTGGGGCGAAACCCAATTAAAAAGCAGCTAAACGTCAGAATTCGATGTCAAAAACGCGTTGACGTTTTGTTACCGTGTTTGGCGGGATCGATATTTTCTGGCGCGTAAAATTTTCTTTTGTTCAATGCAAAAAGTAAACAACATTGACGCTTGTCAAACCGCCCCAATTAGCGAACGGCATTCGCTAGTTGGGGTGAGGTCGTGCCCCAATTAGCGAACGATCACTGTAGTTCGACCACAGAGCATGACCACCGGTGTGACCCATGAAGCCGACTCCGATCCCTTGGACCACCTATTTGCGCCTGAACTAGCCATCCTTGAGTCCACGCGCCACCTTCTGTATAGCTCCGAGACGATTTGGGCGATTGCCGATAAAACGGCATTCCAGCCAACTTCATCTTTACACATCCTCCGAACTAGGTTGTCCGGGGTAGTGTCCAGACCACATGTGGCAAGCATGTGGCCACGCATTGCGCGAAAACGTGAGCACACGGACAACACGTGTTCCGCCGTTTCCTCTAAACCTGCGCACACCAGACACTCGGGCGAAGCCGAGCAAGCCAGCTGCGTTACATGCACTGTGATTTTACAGCACGCTTAAACGCCGGGCACATCGAACCCCCCATGGGGTGCTTGCTGTTCACAGCTTTGCTGGAACAAATCAAACAATTGTGAGGGTTCGTGCAGCATTGTGCCTTATGTCCCTCCAATCCGCAACGTCAGCAGAGATTGCTTCTGTCAGGGCCTTTGCAGTCCCATTGCTTGTGCCCCGGTTCCAGGCACTTGAAGCAAACTTCGGGTTGCTCGTATATGCGCACAGGGCATACCGACCATCCCACCTTGACGCTCCCCAACTTGACTACCTTGGAGGCGTCCGCTGCAGATAGCCGAACCAATGCTACCTGCGTCCCTGCCGGATCTTTCCGTAGCCGAACGGCTGCGGTGGGCGTCTCCACTTCACACTGTCGCCGCAGTGCCGTGACGAGCTCTTCGACTTCGATGATCTCGTCCAGGTCTTTGACCCTTAGATTCACCTCCGTCGTGAGTGCCCTCACCTTGACCGTCTCGCCTAGGACTTCCTCCGCCAACTTCTTGTAGGCGGCGCCCTTTTGCGAGACGCCCCGCTTCAGCTCGAGGATCATCTCGCCCATCCGGGTACGTCTTATTCGACGTACGTCGGCGCCGAGTTCACCGAGCTTGACGTCACTCCTCATCGCCTTCAAGACGTCCGAGTACTTAGCCTCGTCCGCTTTGATGACTAGGGCATCGCCCCTGGAGCGATTGGCGCCTACCCTAGACTTCTTGCTACCCTCATTCGCCTGGGCCTTCTTTTCGGCCCTTGACGTCTTCGGTTTCCTCTTGTTCTTGACCAGGGTCCAGGAGGCGTCATCCCCCTCTATTTTCTGGTCTGGTGCGGCTGAGAGCTCTCAGCCTGCCGTAACCCCTTACCACCGTCTTTCCTGGGTGGACGGACCTTTCCAGATCCTTCCTTCCCCGGTTTTGGAGGTAACTGGACGGGGTTCAGCTTCCCAGCCCCACTACCCTTGTTCGGGGTAGTAACCCTCCGCGTTTTGAGCGGCCCCCAGTGAGCTCATCCCCTGGAGACTGTCTCCCCCGTTTTTATGTCTGCTCCGTTGGAGCAGTCACCCCCGACGTACCCGCAAATACTTGAGCCTCAGTCTGGGTAGACTTTGGTACCACCGTCTTCGCTGGCACGCCTTCGGTAGATTTGACCTTGCTCGAGTCCGCGAATCCTTGGGTCTCAGTCTGGGTAGACCTCGACTCTACGGATTTCACGGGTTTACACTTGGCCGTCCCGACCGCCCTCTCCAGCTTGGCGTCCAGCATCGACTTTCGAAGTTTCTGCAAGCTCCTCTTGAGGTCCTTACTGATATTATGCTTCAATGACGCAAAGTCGATGATGGCGTCCAGCTGTTCCGTTGCCACCTCGAAGGCCGAAAGCCCATCGCGTTTGCGGTTCATCGCCTCCACAAGCCATGGGCCGTCAATAACCTCTACCGGCGTTTTTTTTAGCCGAGAGGAAGGTTAAGTGACCCACGCTGGCGCTGCGCACTGAGCTGCCGACTATTGCCTCTGGCCTCCTAGGCGGAGACCTGAACAACCCACCTCTTGCGAAGGGGTTGTCGCCTACACTACTACCACTAATTGAAGAATTGACTTGGTTTTCCGTTTTGGGAAAAGAGGTCTATCACGCCAGAGCCCAGCATGACGCGGTAAGGGACAATTACTGTGGAGGGTGCCCAGGTACCCCCCAGACGCCGTTAAAGGCCTAGCTTATTATTTCACCCCCTGGCCATGCATCCCCTCGGCACGGGTCGCTTGACGCCTTGGGATTAGGGGCTAGGGACGATGGTCCCGGTCTAACTCGCAGTGGCCATGGGGAGGGGTCGTGAAGCCCTTGGACAAAGTCCCTGCTGCCCCTCGTCGTTGTGGTGAGGAAGGGCACAAGTCGCATGAATATGATAAGGCAACAGAGTGCCTCATCTGTGCCAGCAAAAAGCAAGCCTGTAACATCGTTATGGGTGGCCCTTCGTGTCCCATCGAAGAGACAAACAAGAAGAAGCCGTGCAAGTAACGCAGCTGAACCTTAGCCACTGTGCAACTGCCCAGCAGCTGCTATGGCAGTCGGTCTCGCAGTCGGTGACCGATGTCGCCCTCCTGTCTGATCCGTACAAAATCCCTGTCGATAACGGCAATTGGGTGGCAGACCGGTCTAGGATGACGGCTATTTGCACGACGGGACGGTACCCGATCTAAGAGGTAGTACACTCCTCTGCTGAGGGTGTCGCGATAGCTTAGTTCATGCAGCCTGCGTGATAGAGAGCATGATGCCTGTCGGGATGGTTATCCGGGAAGAAGAGGAGTGTTTCGCGCTACGTGGTACCAGAGGAGCCCGCCAACGCATCAGGGTGTCTTCGGTTGCCAGGTGGCAGTGCGAGTGGGATAACTCTGCTAAAGGTAGGTGGACCCACCGGCTGATACCTAACATATCGAGCTGGGTGGAAAAACCCCATGAGGAAGTTCACTTCCATCTGACATAATTCCTGTCATGCCATGGCTGCTTCCGGCAGTACTTGCACAGGTTTGGGCACGCGGAGGGCCCTGTCTACCCTGGCTGCCCAGGTGCTGATGAAACTGAAGAGCACATACTGTCCGTATGTCCTCGTTTCGAGGCCGAAAGGGGACACAACCCCGGATACGCTTATCCAGAGAATGTGCCAAGCGGTGGAGAAGTGGAACGCAGTTTCGACAGCAATCACTCAGATTGCTTGCTGCTTGCAGAGAATCTGTCGCGCCGAGCAGCAGTCGACAAGCATGACTAACTTGTCATGTTCGTGTATTTCAACTATAAAAGAATGAAAACTCAGCAAAAAAATCTAAATATCAATTGTAATGTGAGCTCAGTCAACATAGATCTCAATATGAAAGGGTCGTTTGGCAGGAAACCAGTTGACCGAAGGCTGACTAGGTCGAAAACTGTTCGGCCGCTGATCGACTCAATAACATTTTCGATCGTCCAATCGACCTGTTCGGCAAACGACGTTCAGGTTATTCAGCCAAATTACATTTTCGAGCAAATAACATTTTCGGTCTGATGATCTGTTTCGGACAAAAAACTAAATGGCTTTTTCAGCGAAACGTCTTACTTCAATTCATTTCGATTCCAGATGTGACATGATTAGGGGCACTAACTTTTGGATTTTGTATAATTCGGCGGAGCCTAATGCGGCTGTGATTGTCGGTAAGTTTCGGCTTACAACCTCTTCCGGGAACAGTTTCTATAGTGATTTTGTTCTTCAAAAGTTCTGTATCACATATTGTATGATGGACGATCGCAACCGCAAGCTTTGGCCGTCATTCTTCGTATTTCTGTTGGGACGTGGTAACGTGGAACAGCCATTTCTCTGCAGTATAAACACTTTAGTGCTAAAAATCAATAGAACTAGAGCTAGAATGCATAAAAGATAAGAGTCATTGGTCATGCTTTTCACTGACTGCTTTGTGACATATGTAATGTTTGATGAGATTGAGGGATTATGACCTATTAAACATATTTTTCTCAGTAGTCTAAAATTTTAAAATATGCTGGTTTCAATGCTTACATTGTTAATCCACCTGTCAAATTCATCGCCTATGAGTGTATGAGAAATTATGCATAGAAGCCATGCAGGAGGTGCTCATCGTTTGTTAATTATTCAAATAGGTGTTAAATTATTCAAGTGTTCATCTCCGGTGTAATCGAAACGATTCGAGGAATGCAATTGCTGTCTCAAATGGCCTACTTAGCCCTCACGACGTCAACCTCGGCGGACCTTGCGAACCCCTTGGCCATAACTCAAACCATAAACCCGGTGACATCTCATGGGGCATGACCTCCCGAATAAGGAACTGATAACCGATGCCAAAGAATCTGATAAAACTCCTTCACTTCGATCAGTCGCAGTCGGGCGGTTTGTGCCAGTGCCAGATATCACGGGAGCCACTCGTGCCCGTGCCGTTTTGTTTTCTGCGCATGCTTCGTTCGTACGCAGCATTATCACGTTTCTGTTTGGTCGCGCATTCATTCACAGCACCACCAGCCAGTGAGCAGCGCAGCGCTGCTGCACGGTAGGCGTTGCTTTGGGTGCCGTCAATGGACTTGGGCCGGCCGGTGGTTGGTCTGCTGCTTGGAGAAGACCGCACAAGCGTGTACAGACAGAGTGCTGCGCAGCCTACTTGGACAACCAAGATGCGTACAATTTGTTTTCGCAAACAGATTAGTAATGGCGCTACCAGCCAACAGCATGCGCCAAGGTTGGAGAGGAAAGATTCCTCGGGCAAAAAAAACGAACTCGCATTCGATCGGCAATGCCATGATGAGCCCAGAGCAAATGTTTTGAATACGCATTTTTTTTTTCTGTTTGTTACATGCTCACGGGCGAATTTAAAACCCATTTTTTGCGTAAAATAAGAAAAGCGGGGGTAATGTATTTAAGATGATGATAGTCTATTGATGTTATTGGATTGTTCTTGTGTTTGTGCGTCGAATTTTCAAACTATATTTAAAGAATGACAATTTAAATTTTTTCTCTATTCTTTAGTAATTCCTTTGAAAAGTTTATGATTTCCCAATATTTTAAAATGTTACGATGATTGTATTATTCAAATTGTTATACTCATATGTTGCTCTATGTTTTGCATTGAGATGGCGAAATTTGCTACAAATCTCTAAACAGCTATGCTAAATTCAGATTGGGAATCAAATTTTGAATTGAATTGAATTTAACTTCAATAGACGTGCCAAAAGTTAAGCGCGTTTTCGACATTCATTTCGAGTGAGCTTCTGCTTGAGGAACATTACGCGCTTAGTCGAGTAACTTCCTCAATTCACTGGAACCGACTAACCGAAGCTGAAATGTTTAAAAGTGCACTCAAATTGAAGTCATAAAGCTAGGCTAGATTTGATAGGAATAAAATTGCAATAAAAGTTCATTAAATTATAAAGTGATGGATGCAAGTCATGTCGGCGTTGATAAAACAATTTATGATATGAGTTTCCAGAGTAATGTGTCGTAAATCTAACTCACGTGAATATTTGTAGATATTTTTTTCCGGTTCTCTTAATTTATCGCACACTAGTGGTATGAATGCTATCGTTAGAACAATTATTAAATCGGAAGATTGAGCTTGTTAACAGTCAAGTCAAAGACCTGCCTAGCGTTGCAATAGCTCGTTGAACCTTTTGGCAATGAACCTTATCCGATCGCACGTAGGCAGCAATGGTTTCAGTCACCGTAGGTATGGATTTATCCGAGGAAAGGATTGGGTTAGGCAAAGTCGACGTGTTCGAAGTTCGAGTGAACCAATAAGGCATGTGACGTCATATGTACATACAATTCTGAACAATTTGATACAAAATGCTGGTGAACAGAGTAAAAAGATCAAATCAAGCTATTTTCTAATTTTAAAATTAAACAAATTTGGAAGGCAACTGTTTAGACCGAAAGTTAAACTTTATTAAATCTCTAAGGTCAACTCAAAATTTTGTGGAAGACAAATTTTTGTGCTTAACAGACTCCAGCCAAAAAATAGCTAATTCTGGAAAATGACATTGCCGTCCTTCATTAACATTTACCATCTACAGTATTTGTTTGTTTTATTCAGTAAAATCTTATCAAGTACAGAAATATAGAGGTAATTTTCAAGTAGGTGATAGGGGGAAAGACGGCTTTGGCAGGTTTTGTTCTATTATTGGCAGGGGTGTTTTTGTCGGCCAAATTTTATTAAATTTGGCCACAATGTTCTTTGATATGCAAAGAATGTTTAAGCCAAATTTGAGCATAGTCAGACATAAAATACCCCCCTGCCAATAATAGAACAAAACCTGCCAAAGCCGTCATTCCCCCTATATGTGACCCAGAATTTTATTTTTAAGATCAAAATCGTCGAACTCATGTAAAATGTTCGTAATTTCATAAAAACATGTGAGTATCGTGATTCCATATTGTCTCATGTTCAATGAATTTATTGGTAATGACTGTCGTCTTAAATCATGACATCCATTTTATATTTAACTGTTTAAAAAATGTTAAAATTTTGAATCGCCAAAAAGATGTCTCCATAAATATATAGGCAAATTGTTTTATATCAGAGTAAATGGATTGATCGTCGAATCTATGTTTGAAAACCGGATTCGGATTGTTCTACCTCCAATCCAGTCCACACTCAGATGTAACCTGACACTGATTCAGCCAGGCCAATCCGCCGCACGCCGTTCGAAGAGTATATGAAAGGTGGGAAAACCTAGGTTCGCATTCCAACGCCTGTCCTCTGGGTTTGTGCGCAACAACACAAACTTCGTGAAGCAACATTCAACTTTGATATCGGTACTTGTACTAAAACCGAACTGCTTCAAACTAGCTAAAACCGTTTTCAGTTCAAGCGCTTCTGTAATTAGTTATGTTAATTGTTATTCGCGCTGAAAATCTTCGGCCATGATCATTCAACTATTCTGCGCGCATCGTATGCAGCGGGCAGATGCAGCAGCAGCAGCAATGCGACCTAACCTGCTCGCTCGGTGGCTGCGTGATTGTGAAGTGAAGATTTATAAATGGGCTGGTTAATTGGTAAGTAACTAATAACGAATGCGCTTCAATTCATGGACAGTTTACGATAGGACGGTGGATGTTTAGGCTTCCTACGGTACCAAACTAATGGTACCGTAGGCTGCGTGGGCAACAGAAAGAGGATGCCGTTTGCATATTGCATATGCTTTGCATTTCCTTGGTAATATTGGCACACCTTGAAAGATGAAAGCGGAATGAATCTGTCGCATCTCAATGCGTCCCAGTATAACGCAAAGCTTTGTTTGCTATCTGTTCTAATTCGATAGATAATGTTGCATATAACATTAAAACAAACGCGCAAAAGGAAAGTAGGGTAACACCATGGACGGAGATAGCGAGTTTGATTTACGGTCCAGTCTTCTATATTCACATTCTCAACTCCCGGGGTATTTTGAATCCATTGTGCTTGCTATAACATTTAATGTTACTATTGCGGGAATACTAATAGATCGCTGAGTTGAAAAGCAGACCATGTTCCAGTCGCAAGACAAACCATTGACGAAGAGAGAGAAGTTGGAAAAGGAAAAGGAACCGGTAAGAAACATGACAATGGAATTCTTCTCATTTGTCAATAGCGGCGATTGAATTTAACTTTATTAACTTAACTTTATAACTTGTTTTACATAACGATCAAATATGGATCGAGAAGGGCCTTTGGGCCGAAAAGCTTAAAGATGTTTGGCCGATTAAACCACTTGGCCGAATAGATCATTTGGCCGCATATGTCATTTGGTCGAAAATGCCGTTTTTCCTTAATAATTGTTTGGTAAAAAGAGTCACTGTGAAAAATGGGAAACGTTGCTCTTCGTGAAGCCTCTCATTACTAACTAACTCATTGCTAATATTTTACAGTGAGTAATGAGGAGTGAGAAGTAAGAAGAGAGATGTCTCATTTATTACTTCTCACTGCAAAACCGGAGAAGTGCGAAATTAGATATGATAAATAGAAGGGAGAAATGATGAGTGAGTAGTGAGACATCTCACTTCTCACTTCTCGCTCCTCATACCTTACTTCTCACTTTTCACAGTTACAGATCACGTCTCACCTCTCACATCTCAATCATCATTTCCCATTTATTACTGCGAAAAATGAGAAGTGAGATGTGAGAAATGATAAGCGAAACGTCTTACTTCGTTCTCATCATTTCTCTCTTCTTACTTTGCACATCTCACTTTTCGAAGGGAGAAGTGCAAAATGATGATTATTATTTCGTACTTTTAATTTATTTTTCTCGCAGTAAAAAGTGAGAAATAATGAGTGAGAAGTGATGAGTGATACGTCTCACTTCTCACTGTGAAAGTGAGACGAGCAAAATGTGAAAGGACTTCTAACCAATTTTTTTTTTATTTATCGCTTTTCGCAGTGAGAAATGAGAAATAACAAAATATTTGTTGAGAAGCGAGAAGATAAACGTCAAATGGCCTATTTTACTAAATGATACATTCGGCCGATCGACTTATTCGTCTTATAAATAACCCATTTCTGTTAAATGATTTGTTCGGCCAAGTGACTACCGGCCGGATGGGTTTCGGCCTAATGGTTTGTTCGGCCAAGTGGCATTCGGTCAAACGGCCGTTCCCCGTCAAATGTATCCGGTTTATTATCTGGTTGTGAAAATGCAATAAGTATTAAATAGAAAGAGGACATTTGTGGAAGTAACACAGAGAAAAATGACCCCATTCGATTTTTGCAATATTCAGTTTTGACAACAAAACCATTCGATATTGGCAGCATTTAGTTTTTTAAATTTTTGTTTTTTATTTGTTTTTGTAGTTGCTTATAAATTGCGTGAATTTTGTTTTCCGTGTAAAAAATTGTGTGAAAAAGAAAAGAAAAATGCTTAGATTTTGTGTTTTGGATTGCAAATTCAGAAGGATTTCCTTTGGAAGTTAAGAAGATTTTTTTTCTGGAAATTAAAAAAAAAAATGGCGGAGATTGAGATAAATTTCCCGTAGAAATAAAATAAAACTCTAAATATTCAAAGAACGTGGAAGTCATTCGGTCGAAAGCCGTATGGCGGAATACCACTTGGCTAAATAATTCGTTCTGCCGAGCTGATCATTAGGAAGAAAGAGTTCTTGGGCCGTTTTTGCGTGTCGTATTTTATGGATCTTCCACTTGTAGTCGGAAGTCGTGATTGGTCCAAAAACATCAAATATACCAATTTAATAATTTTCTTGGGATTTAAGTTTCAATAATTCAAGACGTCCACGTCATCACAGTATATACAGGATTATGAGAGAAAAAATAGTTTGAAACAAAAAGAGACGGAGCAATCTTCTGCATCTCAGTGAGTACCATGCGAAAGAATATTTGGTTTGTTAAGAAGGTAATCCATGAAAAGCCACCTTGGTAAATGACAAAATAAAACCGTGTTTTAAATCAATCGAATGATCTCAATCAATGCACTTCGCCACTCTAATCTACACAACGCCTGGTGGTTTCTGCATGCCAAAAAGTACGCGCTTCTTTCGACCGAAACAATGCACTCCACAGAAGCACGACCCATCAAGCACCACAGAATCACAATGTAGGATCGAGCACTATTTTTTTACCTTCCGCGTCCCTCGACGAGACACAATACGAACACTATGCACGCCAAGCGGCTTCTGTATACTCACTTCTGCCGAAAGATAGTTTAATCGAACAAGCCATTTGGCCGAAATGGTCGTTTGGCAGAGAATGTTATAGAGTTTTCACCAATCAGCGTTTCCCGATGAGAACCAATTCAATATGTTCTATGATTAATCGTCTGCAAAATCTACTTGGCTGCAAATATTATTGACCGAAACCGTCGTTTGACCAAACATGTGAATGTGAAAAGTGTAACGATTTTGTCAACAAAATATTAAATTTGCGCATCTTTAATTATGTGTCAAGATTTGTTCATCACGACACACTGTGAATTGCGCATCTCAATGTTCGCTACAATACGCTGCATCAAGCCTTCTCACACAAAGCAAAGCGAACGATCGGTACCTAGCGCGGGTATAAAAGAAGCCTCCATGCATCGAATCGGGGCTCAGTTCACTACAGTCGATGGGCGAAAGTCGACTATAAATAAGCATCCCGGGACAAGCAGCAATAACCTTGGCTTTGGAGGAAGCCGTCGCCGGGATAGCAGCCAGCATCGTACAGTTGCTGATGCGGCAAGCAGTCGACGCGGGCCCATAGGTAGAAGTCTACCCATCGCTGGTGCCGTGTGGAGCGTTCAACGAGTGAACATGACCAGACGTGCAGTGCAGCAGTTCCGCAACACCCTCCCACCCACCACCAACGTGTAGAATGTTGGAAATTGCAAATGTTATTGGAACCAACTACAATAAGAGTTATTAAATAGTTTTCCATCATGTGGTGCGTCAACGATGGGGGCGAGTGATATCATACGCACAATGCAACTGAAAACCGACGGTTTTTTAGTTCGGAATTTGGATCCGAAGTGAAAGTGTAGGCTAGCTTTGTAAAATGTTGTGAGGAAGTTTGATTCAGTTAATAAATTTCGTAATTAGTTTGAAGTTTTGTTGACGAATCGTTTAGTGTTGAAAGTGAATATGATTGAGCAGATTCCGCAATAACGGTTTTCGGACCACGACGTGGCCGACTAGCAAGCTGGGCAAATTAAAATGAATCTTGGCAATTCCTTTCGAGGAATTGGCGCAAAAGCCAAGTTTTTAAGCGGAATTTGTTCTCGTTCACTATTTTGATAATTTTGTGATGACTCCACCGGAATAAACCGTTACAAAAGTCTGAAGTGTTTAATGAAAATTGAGATGTAAGAAGTGAGAAATAAGAAGTGAAACGTCTCACTTGTTACTTCGCATTCCCCATTTTTCACCTCTCACAGTGAAAAGTTAGAGGTGCGAAGTGAAGAAATGAGAAGTGGAAAATGAAAAGCAAGAAACGAGACTTTTACTTTTCACTAATTACTCTCCATTTCTCAGTTCTGAATTATTATTCATTGGAGTGATTACTTACTTACTTGATGGGCTACAGCTCTTCGATGAACCTACGCTGAATGGAGTATCCTTCTCCACTGGACTCGATCCTGGGCCAATCGCTTCCAGTCGCCCTGAACATTGAGCACCCTCAGGTCCTCTTTAACTGCAAAAAGCCATCGTATACGTGGCCTTCCACGAAGCCTGCGGCCTCTTCCGGGTCCTCTATTAAATATTATCTTCGCTTGACGTTCTTCCGACATACGAACAACGTGACCAGCCCACCGTAGTCTGTCGTGCTTAATAATATTCAGCCCTTTATACACCTGGTACAACTCGTGATACCGTTCCCCTGTTTACCGCCGAGTATTGTCCGTCTCACTTCTCACTCCTCATTTCTTACTTTTCGCTGTAAAAAGTGAGAAGTGAGAAATGAGTAGAGAGATGTCTCACTTCGCACTACTTACTTTTTACAGTGAGAAGTGAAACGTCTCACTTCTCACTTTTCACTTTCTACAGTGAGAAGTGGAAAATGAGGAGTGAGAATTGAGACGTTTCACTATTCACTTATCACAGGAGTGAGAAGTGAGACGTCTCACTTCTCACTCCTGGTTTCTTACTTCTCGCTGTAAAAAGTGAAAAGTGAGAAATGAGTAGTGAGATGTCTAACTTCACACTACTTACTTTTCATAGTGAGAAGTAAGAAATTAGGAGTGAGAATTGAAACGTCTAACGACTCACTTCTCACTTTTCACTTTCTACAGCGAGAAGTGGAAAATGAGTAGTGAGAATTGAGACGTTTCACTTCTCACTCCTGTGATAAGTGAGTAGTGAGACGTCTCAATTCTCATTCCTCATTTTCCACTTCTCACTGTAGAAAGTGAAAAGTGAGAAGTGAGAAGTGAGTAGTGAGACGTTTTACTTTTCACTCCTAATTTCTCACTTCTGACTGTGAAATATAAGTAGTGCGAAGTGAGACATCTCTCTACTCATTTCTCACTTCTCACTTTTTACAGCGAGAAGCAAGAAATGAGGAGTAAGAAGTGAGACGACGCATTTCTGTTGACAGAATGGGACACTTGGTCGAAAAAGTCATTTGGCCGAAAAGGTCTTTTGGCCGATTAGGACATTTGACGAAAAGGACATTTAACCGATATGGGCATTTGGCCGAAAATGATATTTGGCCGAATAGGACATTTGGCCTTCCACTACAGACGTCTGACTACTCACTTCTCATTTTTCACAGACGTCACACAACTCATTTCTCACTTCTTACTTTGTGAGACTTCTCACTTCGCATTTCACTCTACTCACTTTTCACAGTGAGAAGTGAGAAATGGGACGTCTCACTTCTCACTCCTCATTTCTTGCTTCTCGCTGTAAAAAGTGAGAAGTAAGAAATGAGTAGTGAGATGTCTCACTTCGCATTACTTGCTTTTCACAGTGAGATGTGAGAAATAAGAAGTGAGAAGTGAAACGTCTCACTACTCACTTCTCACTATTCACTTTTATCAGTGAGAAGCGGTAAATAAAGGATGAGAATTGAGACTTCTCACTTCTCACTCCTGTGATAAGGCAAAAGCCTATTTTTAAAGAAGGTTTCACATCCACCATTGCGCTTACTTTTAAAGAAGGGATCACATCTTCCATTACATTTATCCCGGCAAACGCCAACTTCTAAAGAAGGGATCACATCCACCATTGCCTTAATCCGGTAAGCGCCTGCCATTGCTTCATTAGTGGCAAACGTCTATTTTAAAGAAAGGATCAAATCCACCATTACCTTAATCCTGGCAAGAGCCTACTTTTAAAGAAGGAATTGCATCCAGCATTAATTGCCCTTATTCGACAAGCACCTTCTTTTGAAGAAGGGGTCATATCCACCAATGCTTGAATCCTGGCAATCGTCAATTTTCAAAGAAGGGGTCACATCTACTATTGCCTCAATCCGGGCAAGCGCCTGTTTTTAAAGAAGGGATCACATTCACCATTGCTTTAATCCGGACATGCGCCTTCGTTTAAAGAAGGGGTCATGCTCATCATTGTTTTATTCGTGACAAGCGACTACTTTCAAAGAAGGAATTACATTCACCCTTGCGTTAATCCGGGCAAGTGTTTAAAGAAGGTATCACGTCCACCAGGATCATATCTGCCATTGCCTTAATTCTGGAAAGCCGCTATACCCGGCTTATGTATGATTACGTCTTTTGTATAAATTACGTCCTATATTCCTTACTAGAAAACAACAATAAAACAACAACAAAGCAAAATTATGAAAAATGTCCCTTATGCTAAATGACCCTCTCTTTTGACGCTGTTCACAGTTATGCCAAAAGTTCATGGCATTATGAATTATTACTCATACTGGGCAAACGCATGCATGGCAAATAGGAGATGATCAATTCTGGGGAATGGTGCATTCTGACAAACGGCTTTCTGGGGAATGGTCCATTCTGGCAAATGGCTTTCTGGAAAATGTCATACAATAGACTTTTTTGGCCAAATGACCTGTTCGGGCAAAGGTCGTATTCGGCCAACGGTCCTGTTCGGCTAAATGACCTATTCGCCTTAAAGGCCACATGTTTCCTATGTCAAGTTAAAGGTCATGGTAAAAGTTCTTGTCCGACCAGAAAAAAGGGAAACGGCTGCGAATTAAACCAGGATTGTGGATACGTCGGAAAAATTAGTACAATCTAAAGAAGCGAATCCGCTGGAAAATGAAAAATAGAAGAAAAAAATCATCGAAGATTAAACTGATGAGCGACTTCGAGACGAGCCAGCCTTGGGCTGAAAGTCTCTTTAATAAAGATATAAAAGAAAAAAAACTGATGAGCAGGAGGCGCAAATGCAGCAGACATTCAAGGATTCGGAGAAGTAAGGAATCGAGATTTTATCCAGTGTACGTAGGGGACTCCCAACTGCTCGAAACTGATGAATAACTTCAAAGTCGTGATAAAGAGAAGACACGGAAGCTAGAGGCAAGCCAGTGGGCCCAATTTGCTTCAACAAGATTTAGCGAACATGTTTCTCCATGAAACACAAGAGAAGGTAGAGCCGGGTCAAATTTTCTTTAAAGTGCAGATCATAACCGCTTGGTGACGGCAGAAACGGTTGATGTTGGTAGCAGCGGTGAATCATCGAATGGCCGACGTTGGCGTCAGTAGTACTGAAGCGGAATTTTCTTTCGAAGTTCTGATTTTCTGTATGCGCAGTTCGAAAATTCTTCTTTTCTGTTAGCGCGGCTGGGGCCCTGAAATGGGCCGTTTTGGGTCGAGCTTCGTCCTCGTTTTCGTTCACTTGGAGCTGGTGTACTTGGCCGTACCAGCAAAAGGCGGCCGACGCGACGGTCTGAATCTCGTGGTGTAGTGCGGGAAGCGCTCGAAGATGTCGTTTATTAAGCTATTCACTCACGATGCTTTTCACCTTCGACGAGCCGCCAGTTTCCAGGTGGACCTGCTTCAACACCTTGCAAATGTAGATGGCATAGTTTTCTTTCCTCAGTGGCTTCCGCTTAAATTGCTTATGGTCCTTGACGATGTTTTTCTGAGCCTTACTGTCACCTTTGTAGCCATCGTCACTGCCGCTGCTTTTCCGCTGCCGGAAATCTTAATTCGGGGCCGTGATGTTTGGTTGTTCGGTGCTTTGTTCCAGTCGTTCTGCGAATCGGTCGAGAAAACCAATTGCAATGGAGACCGAGGCACCGCCCCTTCCGCGGCCGATACCATAAGCGTCCGCTGGCCTCGCCTTACGTTCGTTCGATGCTCTCGAGCAAAAGGGTTAAGGCTTTATCTTCAAAGTGCAAATCATAATCGTTTGGCGTCGGTAGCAGTACAATTGCTCGTCGGAGGGAGATACTGCGAAAATTTATTTCCATGGATTTCCAAATCATCGAAAGGCAGTCATGTGAAATTTTCTTGATTTCTTTCTGTTCGTGATTGGTAAGGCGTAAACAGAATCATAATTTTATGCAAGAACTGAGACGAATTTTCTTCAAAGTGCAAAGCATAATTGCTTGGCGACGTTGTATCTTCTCTTGAACATTTGTCGGCTTTCGAAAGTGGGTATTAGAGTTTGTGTTGGTCTTGATGTGACAAGTGTAACTGAAGAAGATTTGAGTAAAGCCTTTTCAGTTCAACCATAATTTCTATCCCGTGGAAATTTGAAAGAATTTCCCTCGGAATTTCGGAAGGTTATGTGGGGCTTAACAAAAAAATACATAGGATTTCTGCATTAAAACATACTGTGACTATAGAATTAGTACATTCTTCAAAATTATGAAGGTTTTTGTGCATTATTTTCGAAATTTAGCATTAGCAACTTTTTTTCCAATTAATGCATCGTGCGTACACAGTTTTTCGAATATATAAAAGAAGCATCTCAATCCTACCATTACTGGTTTTAAAATAGCGAGAACGAAGCTTGTTCGATAGAGCATAATAGGGCACTCGATGTCACATTAGAGGAGGTCAGTAATAAAGCAGGTTTTAGTGATGGCTCTTGTGGTTCGGAGCCGTTCTAAATGGATGAGTTTGCGTTAGCTCGTGTAGCTTGGAAGAATAAGTGGATCCTTATAACCTAGATGTAGCGTAAATCAAATATGTATGCGTTCATTCACCTTGTTACCCCTATTTTCGTTCTGGTAGAATGAAGTTAATCGACGAAATAATAATATTGAAGACTGAAGCTAATCATGCAAGGTACGAGGATTCATAGTGATAAGTTTAATTTTTTTTTTGCGGAATGAAAATAAAAAATAAATACATATCGCACGTGCGATCCTTAGATGTATCTGTTTTATTAATTCGCCATCAACCAGTAAAATTGTTTAATTAGCCAAGGTTATTGAACTTTGAGGAAATGCTGCTAATCTCATAGAAGAGTTGTATATTTCGTAATTAGTCGTGTGCAACTAATGTTCCAGAATAAATAATGTACAACAGCAGAGTGCAGCTAATCCTGAAGACTAGTTAGCATAGAAATGGCCATAAATGTGTTATCGCAAATCAGTAATAAAATGTGGCCGCATTGATTACAAAAAATCAATGTCTACTTTCGTTAATTTGCAAACTTCTCTAGGCCACCCAATCATCGCTTCTATGCGTTGGGCAAACAAAGCTTATAAAGCTCGAACTTTTTTTTTGGATTTCGTCTTCATATCCCACTTTGGACATTGCCGCACCGCAGCTTGGTGTTCATTCAGCACTTCCACAGTTATTAACAGCAAGGTTTTTCGTATATCATGAGATATTACTTTTATGCCCAGGGAAGTCGAGAAAAATTTCCAACCTGAAAATCTCCTAGTCAGGACCGAGAATCGAACCCAGCCGCGTACCTTACCGCTAGACTAAGAAAGCCCTCGTTTGATATTTACATCTTTATTATTGCTAAACCTTGTAATTTCCTAACCGCCCCAATTATCATGGTACTTTTTTTAATGCGCGTAAATTGTTAGAATACCTAAATTTCCACCCCCTCGTTCGACATTACCGTCGATTTAGTATCTGTCATGTTCTACCGCGCATAGAACATTGAGATTCACATAAAAACCACCTCCAGCAAACGTGTCCAACTGAACTTCGCGTCCGTTTCGTTCTTTTTATCTGCTCGGGAAGTGAAACGGTAAAGCACCCGCACAATCACAATCGATAGCGCGCAATCTTTCACCTCTCCAGCGTTAAGCGATGAACCCGGCCGGCGCGGCGGCAATGCTCTGCTCTGCACTCAGCAGCACCGCCGCCGATGCGACGCGATGCGATGTTGAAGAGGGGGTTATTTCCGTACCGTTTTGGGCATTCGTTGCGCGTACGCAGGGTGGTCAACAGCAAACGCTGCGTGCGATGGAAATACAGAAAAGCTCGTTATTATCATTGTTACAGAAATCGGTTGATTAGCGGTGATCAAGTTGTTACACATTCTGGTCAGGCGCGCACCCACATCGCACCCCCGCGCCGCACCACAGTCAATTACCGTTCTTTGTGTGCCCCTGAACATCGCGTGCGACATTTCGTGACCTTTCTCAATGGGCGGATTTTTCCAGACGACGCGGCAGTAATATAGGATGCCCGGTTTGTGCTGAAACTGTGTGTGAAATATTTCTCTGTGTACGGCGATGTGCATTTTATCGGAATTATAACTAGAAGGTAGCGCGGTACGATTTGTTTTTCGTCCTTCAGTGTTCGGCAGCGTGGAATGATAGTTTTCAAGGAATCCAGCAGGTATTGTAAGTACCCTTGAGTTCTTCGGTTCGCATTTTTCGCCTTGTACACAAAAACGTGTTTGTAATTCATACCATCCTGCATACCCCTACCAGAGTGTCAGTGGACCTGTAAGGTCGTCCTTCAGTGCGCAGTGGTGGACCTTCGAGCAAAAGCAGGATAAAAGCTGATTGCATTTTCCGTTGATTTTGAACAGGTTAAGCGCTAGAGGTTTCAGATGAGTTTAATTAAACGGCCAAACTTCAATCGCTGCCATTTGACCCGTTCAACAAACGACATTTACGGTCGAATGATTCGTTCGGCCAAATGACATTTTTGGCTTTTCTGCCAAATGTCCTTTTAAGCTAACATCTTTTTCGACCAAATGACCTACTTGGCCGAATGGTCCTTTCTGCCAAACGAGCATTTTCGGTCAAACTGATTTCTACCTGATAACCATTTCAGCCAAACGTTCACTCCAACTTTCACCTACTCAGTGACTGAGTAAAATTGTATTGCCATCTCTTTTCTTCCCACAGAAATTTTACTCAATTTCCGTCAAAAGCAGGATTACTCATAGTTTTGAGTTGTCCTGCTTTTGACGGAAATTGAGTAAAATTTCCGTGGGATAGAAAGAGAGAGCAATACAATTTTACTCAGTCACTGAGTAGGTGGAAGTTAGCGTGTTCAATCAAATGGAATTCAGCAATATGGCTTTCGGCCTAACGAGTTATTCGGCCAAATGGCTTGGCTTGGCGAAATAGCCCTTTCTGCAAAACGAGCCTTCTGACTAAACGGCATTTTCACTCAAATGGGTTTAACGGTTTATGATGACGTGTTTCGCATTTACCGATATCATGAATCGTTGTTTCGCATGGCCACTTAACGTGTAGAATTAGTCCAATCAAAATTAATTGCCTATTCCCGGGGATTAAACCACCCGACTTAGACATTAATTTACAATGTTGTGAAAACTCATATGTGTATATGTACGTTATGTGGAAGATATTTATTTGGAAAATGTATTGGAGGTAACCACTTTCCCTTCGATGGGACTTGAACCCATGACCCTACAGTACGCTAGACTGGTGCTTTAACCAATTAAGCTACGAAGGACCTCCGTCGGCCTTCGCAACCTAGTGGTGAAGAGTTAATGAGTGAATGAAGAATTAACCATCGACGACTAAGGCTTAACAACTGCTGAACAGTCTTCCATCACTTCTTCTTCTATGGCTCTACATTCCAACTGGAACTTGGCCTGTTTTCCAACTTAGTATTCTATTAGCATTTCCTCAGTTATTAATTGAAAGTTTTTATATGCCCGGACCGGACACCCCCTAGACCGGACCAAGAATCGAACTCGCCAATTCCGGATTGGCAATCCTACGCCTTTGCTTGCAAGGCTAACTGAAGATCCTCTTCCATCGCTCATTCAGTGTCAATTGCTGAAAAATGCACATCATACACGCCTTTGGAAGGTAAACTCAACTTCTTCACGTCACATTCAGTCTTGCAATCTGTTAACATTGCAACAGTAACATTGTGTCAGCCTCACAATATACGAATGTGAAAATGTAATGTTATGTCAATAGGAAGAAGAAGGTACTTTAAAATTAATTTTTTTGAAATTAAAATTTTTTTAAAATTATTTCGTTTTTGATTAGATCTGGGAAACATTTTGATTGGATTTGATCTCTATTGGATTTGGAATGGTTTAGGATTGCATTTTGATAGGATTCGAATTAATTTTGAAATTGGTTTTGTATTGAATTCGAATTGTATTGGGATAAGTTTTGGTTTGAAATCCAATCCAAATTCAATACAAATCCGTTCAATCAAAATTCAATCAAATTTAAATCCAAATCAGATATAAATCCAACCAGAAATCAATCCAAATCAAATACAAATCTGTACTAAATTTGATTTAAATCTAATCCGAATTCAATTTAAATCCAATTTAGAATCAATCCAAATCAAATCCAATCTAAATCTTATCAAAATTCGATTCAAATCATATCCAAAAGAAATACAAATTTATTCTAAATTCGAATTAAATCCAATCCAAATCCAACCCAATTCAAATCCAAATCAAATCCATTTCGATTGGATTTCGATTGGATTTGGTTTGAATTTGGATTGGATTTGGATTGGATTTGGATAAGATTTGGATTGGATTTGGATTGGATTGGATTTGAATTGGATTGGATTTGGATTGGATTTGGATTGGATTTGGATTGGATTTGGATTTGGATTGAATTTGGATTGAATTTGGATTGGATTTGGATTGGATTTGGATTGGATTGAATTTGGATTGGATTTGGATTGGATTTGGATTGGATTTGGATTGGATTTGGATTTGGATTGGATTTGGATTGGATTTGGATTTGGATTGGATTTGGGTTAGATTTGGAATGGTTTAGGATTGCATTTTGATTGGATTCGAATTGATTTTAAAATTGATTTGTACTGGTTTTGTATTGGATTCGAATTGGATTGGGATGAGTTTTGGATTGAAATCTAATCCAAATACAATACAAATCCGTCCAATCAAAATTCAATCGAATTCAAATCCAAATCAGATCTAAATCCAACCAGAAATCAATCCAAATCCAATACAATCTAAAACTTATCAAAATTCGATTCAAATCCTATCCAAAAGAAACACAAATTTGTTCTGAATTCGAACTAAATCCAATCCAAATCCATCCAAATCCAATCTAAATCAAATCTAAATCAAATCCAAATCAAATCCAAATCAAATCCAAATCAAATCCAAATCAAATCCAAATGGAATCCAAATCAAATCCAAATCTATTCCAAATCAAATCCATATCCATATAAATCCAATCGAAATCGAAAACAAATCCATTCATACATTCTAAATCTAATCTAAATTTGATTCAAATTCGATAAAAATCCATGAAGTTCAATCCAGATCCTAATTGGATTGAATAAGAATTGGATTTGGATTTGTTTTGCATTCAATTGCAATTGGATTTGGATTTTGATTGATTTTGGATTGGATTTTGATTGAATTTGGATTGGATTGATTGGATTGAAATTGGATTTGGATTAGATTTGGATTGGATTTGGATTGGATTGGTTTGGATTGGATTTTGGGTTTGGTTGGATTTGGATTGGTTTGGTTGGTTTGGTTGGTTTGGATTGGTTTGGATTGGTTGATTGGTTTTGTTGGTTTGGATTGGTTTGGTTGGTTTGATTGGTTTGGATTGGTTTGATTGGTTTGAATTGGTTTGGATTGGATTTGGATTGGATTTGGATTGGTTTGGTTGGTTTGGATTGGTTTGGTTGGTTTGGTTGGTTTGGATTGGTTTGGATTGGTTTGGATTGGTTTGGATTGGTTTGGATTGGTTTGGATTGGTTTGGTTGGTTTGGATTGGTTTGGATTGGTTTGGATTGGTTTGGATTGGTTTGGATTGGTTTGGATTGGTTTGGTTGGTTTGGATTGGTTTGGTTGGTTTGGATTGGTTTGGATTTGGTTTGGTTGGTTTGGATTGGTTTGGATTGGTTTGGTTGGATTTGGATTGGTTTGGATTGGTTGGATTGGTTTGGATTGGTTTGGATTGGTTTGGATTGGTTTGGATTGGTTTGGATTGGTTTGGATTGGTTTGGATTGGTTTGGTTTGGTTTGGTTTGGATTTGGTTGGTTTGGTTTGGATTGGTTTGGTTTGGTTGGATTGGTTTGGATTGGTTTGGTTGGATTTGGATTGGTTTGGTTGGTTTGGATTGGTTTGGATTGGTTTGGATTGGTTGGATTGGTTTGGATTGGTTTGGATTGGTTTGGTTGGTTTGGATTGGTTTGGATTGGTTTGGATTGGTTTGGATTGGTTGGATTGGTTGGTTTGGTTTGGATTGGTTGGTTTTGGTTGGTTTGATTGGTTTGGATTGGTTTGGATTGGTTTGGATTGGTTTGGATTGGTTTGGTTGGTTTGGATTGGTTTGGTTGGTTTGGATTGGTTTGGTTGGTTTGGTTGGTTTGGATTGGTTCGGATTGGTTTGGATTGGTTTGGATTGGATTGGTTTGGATTGGTTTGGGATTGGTTTGGATTGGTTTGGTTGGTTTGGATTGGTTTGGATTGGTTTGGATTGGTTCGGTTGGTTTGGATTGGTTTGGATTGGTTTGGATTGGTTTGGTTGGTTTGGTTGGTTTGGATTGGTTTCGATTGGTTTCGATTGGTTTCGATTGGTTTGGTTTGGATTGGTTTCGATTGGTTTCGATTGGATTTGGATTGGTTTGGATTGGATTTGGGTTGGATTTGGATTGGTTGGATTGGTTTGGATTGGTTTGGATTGGTTTGGTTGGATTGATTTGGATTGAATTTGGATTGGTTTGGATTGGTTTGGGTTGGTTTGGATTGGTTTGGATTGGTTTGGATTGGTTTGGTTGGTTTGGTTTGGATTGTATTTGTATTAAATTTGGATTGGTTTGGATTGGATTTGGATTGGTTTGGATTGGATTGAATTTGGATTTGATTCGGATTGCGTTTGGATTGGTTTGGTTTGGTTTGGTTTGGATTGGTTTGGATTGGTTTGTGTTTGGATTGGTTTGGGTTGGATTTGGAATGGTTTGGGATTGCATTTTGATTGGATTCAGATTGATTTTTAAAATTGGTTTGTACTGGTTTTGTATTGGATTCGAATTGGATTGGGATGAGTTTTGGTTGAAATCTAGTCCAAATACAATGCAAATCCGTCAATCAAAATTCAAATCCAAATCGAATCTAAATCAACCGAAATCAATCCAAATCCAATCCAACGGAAATCTTATCGAAATTCGATTCAAATCCTATCCAAAAGAAACACAAATTTGTTCTGAATTCGGAACCAAATTCAATCCAAATCCATCAAATCAATCTAAATCAAATCTAAATCCAATCCAAATCAAATCAAATCAAATCAAATCAAATCAAATGGAATCAAATCAAATCCAAATCTATTCAAATCAAATCCATATCCATATAAATCAATCGAAATCAACAAATCCATTCATACATTCTAAATCTAATCTAAATTCCATTCAAATTCGATAAAAATCCATGAAGTTCAATCCAGATCCTAATTGGATTGAATAAGAATTGGATTTGGATTTGTTTCGCATTCAATTGCAATTGGATTTGGATTTTGATTGATTTTGGATTGGATTTTGATTGAATTTGGATTGGATTGATTGGATTGAAATTGGATTTGGATTAGATTTGGATTGGATTTGGATTGGATTTGGATTGGATTTGGATTGGATTTGGATTGGATTTGGATTGGATTTGGATTGGATTTGGATTGGATTTGGATTGGATTTGGATTGGATTTGGATTGGTTTGGATTGGTTTGGATTGGTTTGGATTGGTTTGGATTGGATTTGGATTGGTTTGGATTGGTTGGATTGGTTTGGATTGGTTTGGTTGGTTTGGATTGGTTTGGTTGGTTTGGATTGGTTTGGATTGGTTGGATTGGTTGGTTTGGTTGGTTTGGATTGGTTTGGTTGGTTTGGATTGGTTTGGATTGGTTTGGTTGGTTTGGATTGGTTTGGATTGGTTTGGTTGGTTTGGTTGGTTTGGTTGGTTTGGATTGGTTTGGATTGGTTTGGATTGGTTTGGATTGGTTTGGATTGGTTTGGATTGGTTTGGTTTGATTTGGATTGGTTTGGTTGGTTTGGATTGGATTTGGATTGGTTTGGATTGGTTTGGATTGGTTTGGATTGGTTTGGTTGGTTTGGATTGGTTTGGTTGGTTGGTTGGTTTGGATTGGTTTGGATTGGTTTGGTTGGTTTGGGATTGGTTTGGATTGGATTTGGTTGGTTTGGATTGGTTGGGTTTGGTTGGTTTGGATTGGTTTGGATTGGTTTGGGATTGGTTTGGATTGGATTTGGATTGGTTTGGATTGGTTTGGATTGGTTTGGATTGGTTTGGTTGGTTTGGATTGGATTTGGATTGGTTTGGTTGGTTTGGTTGGTTTGGATTGGTTTGGATTGGTTTGGATTGGATTTGGATTGGTTTGGTTGGTTTGGATTGGTTTGGTTGGTTTGGATTGGTTTGGATTGGTTTGGATTGGTTTGGATTGGTTTGGATTGGTTTGGATTGGTTTGATTGGTTTGGTTGGTTTGGATTGGTTTGGATTGGTTTGGATTGGTTTGGTTCGATTTGGATTGGTTTCGATTGGTTTGGATTGGTTTGGATTGGTTTGACTTGGTTTGGATTGGTTTGGATTGGTTTGGATTGGATTTGGTTTGGATTGGTTTGGAATTGGATTGGTTTGGATTGGAATTAGATTAGTTTGGATTGGTTTGGATTGGTTTGGATTATGTTTGGATTGAATTTGGATTGGTTTGGATTGGTTTGGTTGGTTTGGATTGTGTTTGGATTGAATTTGGATTGGTTTGGTTGGATTGGTTTGGATTGGTTTGGATTGGTTGGATTAGATTTGGATTGGATTTGATTGGTTGGATTGGTTGGATTGGTTTGATTTGCATTGGATTTGGTTTGGTTTGGTTTGGATTTGGATTGGTTTGGATTGGTTGGATTGGATTTGGATTGGGTTTTGGTTGGGTTTGGATTGGGTTTTGGTTTGATTTGGGTTTGGTTTTGGTTTGGTTTTGGTTTGGATTTGGATTGGATTTGGATTTGGATTTGGATTTGGATTTGGATTTGGATTGGATTTGGATTGGTTTTGGATTAGATTTGGATTGGATTTCGATTGTATTTGGTTTGCATATGGATTGGATTTGGATTGGATTGGATTGGATTTGGATTGGATTTGGATTCGATTTGGATTGGATTTGGATTGGATTTGGATTGGATTTGGAATGGATTTAGATTGGATTTAAATTGGTGATGGATTGGATTTGGATTAGTTTCGGACTGGATTCGGATTTAATTTGTGTTTGGGTTTAATCTGAATTGTATGTTAATAAGATTGGGAATGGATTTGGATTTGAATAGAAATTGAATTTGAATTGATTTTGCATTGGATTCAAAGTGAATTTTGATTTATTCTAGATTTTATTTGGAATGGAATGGAGATGGATTTGAATTTGATTTTGGTTGGATTACATTTTCTGTCGAATGTTTTTTGTGTTTCAAAATTTATTTCTGGTCTAATAAATAGTCTAGCGCCGGCTTATGAAATGTCATTTTCTTGGATACCATTTCGAATGTTTATTTAAAATCTCATTTTCTGTTACACATCGTTTTTTTTCAATTTCTTCTGGTGTATAGGATTTGGTTTGTCTTTCAATAGAACTTCAAAAACATAACCTCGTTTTATTATTTCAGTCGATTCTTTAACTTATTCAAGGTCGACTTTCAAAGATCTTATATGTTTTGAAGCTTTTGACTATTTTAAAATTGTTTGGCCAAATTTGGAAAACAACACTTTTTCGTTGTTTTTAATTTTAAAAATACTTGAAGGCATAAAAAATATGTGCTTTTGGAAAAGTTGTCCTTAAACAAATTAAAGAATAGATGATAAATAATTTTTTACGGGAAAGATCAATTGGATTTGTATCGATTCAGGTTTAGAGTTCCGCTAAACTTAGATTGGATTTAGACTGGCATTATTTTGATTTTGATTAGGTTTTAGGTTTTTATTATATTGAATTCATGTGGGATTGTGATTGGGTTTGGAGCCAGTAAATAGGGGAGACCGGGCGGGTTGGTCGAGTTTTGGTTTGGGAATGTATGTACTCATTCTGGATAGATTTTATGAAAAACGGTTGTCATGAATATATAAGTTTTGGGCAAATTTGTAACACATTTTCATCGATGAACAAATTGTGAAAAAAGTTCGAAACAAACAAATGCGGCGGAAAAAATCAGCCAACCAACCCAAGAGCTGGGATTGGTTAGCAAGTTTGTTGAAATAAGTGAAACGTATTAAATGGATCAGTGTAAAATGTTTAGTAGGGGGGAAATGTAGTGTTTTTTTGTAATATTTAGGGTACGTAAAAAATCTCAACTCATTACTTTTTACTCATTAACATTTTTAGTGAACTTTTTACACCTCTCGCTACCTTTTTTTCTTCCGCCAGCGTACACACCATCATTGATATAATAATCTCTGCCTTCATTACTGATTTTTTTGAGGAATCGGTCAAAATTTGTGTCTATTGGCATCTACTAAATTTTCAACTCGGCAAAACAGCCCTCACAAAATTCGGCCAACCTACCCCACTGCATGTTTTGCATCATGATTTGCAAACACAAAAGTATGGTTACCTTGGAAACATTTATACCTTTTTGTAGGATTTTGAATACCCTTTCCAGCGTTTCACGTTTTTGGAAATCGGATAAATGTAGTCATCAACATAAGTTAAAATTCATTCACAAGCACCACGTGATTTTAACAGAAACACAAAACACCTGAGATTACTTCCGTGCATGAGTGCGCCCTACCTTTTTTCCTGTTAAATTTATTTTTTATTTATGGATATTTGCTAATTTAGATTTGTATTTGAAATTATGACACTGTTATTATAAAAAATTGGAAGTATTAAAACAGCAGAGAAGGGGAAAGATGTAGTGAATACGAGCATGTTGATCAGTTTGCATGCGAGAATATATTTTGGGTGTAGAAATACCTTTTTTTGCTACACCTACAGTCATCGGTAGTATTTATAGATGGATCTTTTAGCTTTCCATAAAAAAAAGTTCGTTTTGGAAATATTTCTATAACATTTGCGTTCACTTTCAGTGCGAGAAAAGCAAAAAGATTGTTTTATCTGACGGCCACTGTGGAATGGGCCTGATGAATGGTTGAATTTGACCACTTGCCAATATGGTTCATTGTAAAACGACCCATGAGCATTATTGTGCCGATGATACTCGAAATTTGAAACGTTGAATCACTTATGACCAGTGATAATGTATGAAAACAAAATATCTAAACGAAAATTTTTTTCCCATCAATGAGAGCAAGCTTTATTTGAGCCTACCAAATAAACGAATGCATAAAAAATAGCAAGCCTTCCTTACATGGAAAAAAATGCTTGGCTGTATTGTGATGTTATTTTTAGAATAAAGAGGTTAATCAGTACTTCGACAGAATCTCCAAAACTTCTCTGCAAAAAAGAAGTGAAAATAATGACAACACCGTATCATAAGGATTTTGAATTTTTAAAGCCTTTTAGGCCGTACAAGTTCGGCGCAAAACCTCACGAAGGCTACTGAGCACAGTGTAGCAGTGCCTGTTTGGGGAAAAAAGCACCCGAAATTAGAATAATGCGACTGAACGAAACTACGTACAATAAGTCATTGACCATGTTCCTTTTTTATCGATATGTGTAACACAATGTAATGTTCACAAATATCCACCGGCAAGCCCCGGCACCATATAATCATCCTTCCTTCACGCTATCCACCACCGATTGTATTTCCAGTTCGCTTCAGTGCCAAATAATCACGCGAAACGCGTTCTTTTTTGTCCGTTCCCGGCGCGATCGCGCGATGATCACCGTCGGAGCCGCATATTGGTGTGGGTGCTGCTGCTTGCGCCGAAATTATTCTCGCTTGTTTGCGAGGTTTGCGCGCCGCGCTGTTATATTTCGTCGGTTCGGGTCGGTACTTCAACTCGAGTACCCGCTTGACATGCTGCCGGTGGAGAAAAAGTCGCCTGCACGAAACAAAAAAAAAATGTAAACCTGTTTGAATCATATTTGACCAAACAACTGCTTTGAACTTCGCACAAAAAGCAGTACATCTGAACTGTGAAATTGGTCGGTGAAAATTGTGTTTACATGCGCTAGTTGGAGTAGGTTACGACATCTCCCATTCATTAGGTTCTAGGCAAAAGCTGTTTTTTGGTGAATATGTAGCTTGTGGAAAGCCCAGTGACCTTGACTATGGTTTCACAGTCATTGCTTTTGAACGATAGGTTTAGAGTTGTTGCACGTCATCAGTAGTTATGTATGTTTGCCTTTAATTTTCTAGAGTGTACAATTCATCCCCTAGTGGTTAGGCACTGTGAATGCTTAATTGAATAAAAAAATTAAATTTAAAAACCTATGTCGGAAATAAAGCTTTTGTTGGAAAGTCGTATCCTTGCCCTTTAATGTGTAAATGTGGATAAAGGGATTACAAGCAGAAATAGGCCAATACCAGTTTTATAAGCGAATACAACGCATATTTTTAAGATGTGTTCCAACACCGGACCAATAAAAACAATTTTCATGCTGGCAAATATCTTGATTCTTGAATTCTTATTGCAGTGCTAATGAAAAGCAGAAATGCTCGAGGAAGCATTTATGAGCATTTTTTTTTCAGAACACGCAGCATTGGATTCATAATCATCCTTACATTTTATTAATGCACGCTCTTTAATTTCCGAGTTCCAAAAGGAAATTCTAAATATTTTTCTAAATGCTCTACAGTAAATCTTATTATTTACTAGGATTTTGTTTCTGCTTCTCATATCGGTACTATAAGGTCTGTGTTCTGTTTCAATTGCCAAAACACTTTCCCCTTGTTTTTTTTTGTGCTACAAAAAATAAACGCCTTTAAACCACATACGGAAGTAAACAGTTGTTTTATACCACCTATCTTATGTTTGTCGTCGCTACCAGCGCAGTCCCCCGGCTGAAGCAAGTTAAACGGATGCACCGTGCGCTAGCACGCTGGCCTTTATAAATCAAGTCGCGAAGCACTCAAGCATTGCCTTCGTGAATGCGAATAATTATCAATGCCAATCCCGTCGCGCTACACTTCTATCTTTGCTGTGACATTCGGTGTAGAACTATTTGTCCGTCTGACTGTTTTATAAAGTATGAATGAATGCGTCATAAAAAGTCAATCAAAATTTATTTTCCTGCCGATGAGAATCACCAACGTCAGAATGATGATCCTTTAAATATTACATATCGAGGCCTAATACCCATGCATCGTGACCTATGGCTTCACATGCTGTTTGAGACTAGACTACACATTTTTTTGTCTTGAAAAGTGTCAACGGTGCAAACGGATTGAACATAGGACTCTGAATAGAGATGGTAGTTGCAAAGGATTTTTTTTTCAATCCATATCAAACCTAAGAAACGTTTGTATGAAGAAAGGGTGGAAATAAATGCGTGCAGCTTTCGAGTTTTAGCTCCAAGAAAATCTCAAAGATTTAAATGTCTTAGAGAGAACATCCAGCTTCCCACGCTCGGTAATGACATCTTGCGAGTGTGGTAAAATTAATCGATCACTGTACTTTTTTACTGTATAAAAGTATTTTGTAATTTAGAATGTACATATTTGTGTTATAGCCGGTAGTTCTTATACCGCGAGCGATATTATCAGATTTGATAAAAAAGAGACCGTTGTTACGAGAGACCCTGCGCTCCATTTCACATCCAGGAGCTGCTCCGTCATATATGTAAGCTGCGTTTTGGGAAGCGATTCCAATAAATCAGTGAGGGCGTACCTTCGAACCTTCAGTGGGCTAGTGAATCATAAAATAATTATTCCTCCAGAATATATTGTCAATGGACAAACGTGCGAATTGATATTTCAATCTGGCGTGAAAATTAGTGTTAATTATCGTGTCATATTGTTTGCCCGCCTTTTGTCAGAAACGGCCAGATGCGACTAGCTGAGCATTCTTTTCTCTTGATGTTTTTGAAGATGCTGATTTTAGCTCTACATTTTTAACGCCTTTGTCATCTTCTGAGTTGCTCGAAAAATGGAAAGATTGTTATTCATAAATTGATTCTGATCATAGAAACCGGATTAAAAAACTAGAATAAACCAAATTATTTCAGAGCTATTTTGAGTTGAAGCGGATGAAAACTGGAACTGTCATTTATCATGCATTCAAAATGTGTACACTTGTTTTATATAGAAATGAATATTGGAAATTAAAACTTATACTGTGGAAAATTTGAGGTGCCAAATTGCTGTATCGTTGAAAATTATGAGCATTAATATTCAAGATTAAAATGGTTATCAACGCCTTAGAAGTTATTTACACAGTTATAAAATTTTACCATTTATTTCCACTATGGCCAATTTGTTTGTATCAATAGATACTTATTACGTTTGCAGGAAGTTGCATAACAAAATATTCAGAATTTAGAAGTTTAGAATTGTAAAATATTAATATTTAAAATATTACTTGCAGTCTGATGTCCTCTGTTTTTTCCAAAGGGTAAAGAAAATCTGCAACCAGACACCTTCTTCTTCTTCTTCTTATTGGCATTACATCCCCACACTTGGACAGAGCCGCCTCGCAGCTTAGTGTTCATTAAGCACTTCCACAGTTATTAACTGTGAGGTTTCTAAGCCAGGTTACCATTTTTGCATTCGCTTATCATGAGGCTAGCATGATGATACTTTTATGCCCAGGGAAGTCGAGACAATTCCCTATCCGAAAAATGCCTAGACCGGCACCGGGAATCGAACCCAGGCACCCTCAGCATGGTCTTGTTTTGTAGCCAGCAACCAGACACCTGGGTGAAGCGAAACACAGCTAGTGGGATGATGAAGTTACTACAACTCCCGGGCACCGGCTCACTGAAACCAATCCTTTGCACTAGTCGATCACCCCGGTCCGCAATCAAGCAATACTTCAGGGTGAGTGTCAAACATTGCGCTGTGGATAATTTTTTAGTACCTGCAGCGGACCGAGGTACCAGTCCACCATTCCTGTGAGTGACCGCACTGTTCTGCCTGATGACCTCCTGTATGAAGGTTAAATCCACCACAGATTATGCGAAGCGTCTTTCGTTTGATATTAAACCTCTTCTTTGTTAGTATTTTGTAAATGGTTTGCTTCATATAACGGCAAGCTTTTTTCGATCGAAGCGTGAAGTGATGGAGAGTTACAAAAGTTGCTTACTATACAATCTAAGTATAATACATATAACAAAAGAGAAAATAACTTTGTTTAAATTTATCCATCGATAAGCTCTTGCCTAGATCGACATCGGGACTCGAACCTAGCCACCCTCAGCATGGTCTTGCTTTGCGCGCAGCTTACCGCACGTCTAAGAAGGCCCCTCTTACTTTCAACCACATTATGTTTAATTCAAGTTAATTTTCGATCTGTTTTGGAACATTGCCTACATGATGGGCCAAATTTTTTTAACAGATCGAAGCTACGGAGTTTGTTGATGTGGAAAATCGAACCTACACTCCGCTTCACAACGCGATTGAATGCCTGTCGAAACTAGCCACACGGCCACAAAGTCCACGTGAGCTAAAACGGGCCGGAGATAGTGGTAAGATGCCAAATCCGGCCAAATGAGTGTCTGGCCTTCACGATGCATCAAAAAGGGGCAGAGGTCCTTTTGGTGGGATTCGTGCTTGTAGGTTTGTCCGTTGACGCGGATCGCTTGCAAGACGAGATATGTTTCAACGAATTTCGACAGCTTCTTTTTTTTCTGTAAATTTTCCGGAACGGTCAACCTAGAAATGGCGACGTAGTATTCATGTTCCTGCATTTGTCTGGTGTCGACCTATATAGATCTCATCGTCCATCACAGTGGGCTAGGAGAACCGGATGAATGCTGTCATCAGAGAAAAAGTAAAATCACGAAAATTTATTACGGTGGTATCCAGTATTTTGCGCTCGATAATGGCGGCCAAGTGAGTGCCTTTTTGACAGTCAAGAGGTAGAAAATATTTACATATTTTAATCAAAGTAGGCCTTGATTAGTTGAAAAACATTGGCACTCACGACTCACTAGTATCTACAAATAAACAAATGTCAAGCATTCTGTTGTTCAAAGATCTTTTAGTTTTCTTATGCTTATTTTGTTTTAATTCAATTTTATTTTTTAGGAATGTAAAAGCCACAAGATAAGGACGTATTAATGTTTATATAAGAGTAAAGGAAATCTGCACCCAGACAAATGGGTGAAGGGATACTGGAAGTCTGAACGCACTACCCTAGATACGCTAGAACTAACTCCCTTTAGACTAACCAGTTCCCTCGCACCTAAAAACTGTATTCTATGCAATTGTCTACCTTGATAATTATAGCGAACATGGAATCACTAAGCATAAGAATGTTCACAATCTTGCAGTTGACATGATGCGCTTATTATCAGTCCGTAGTATACCTATTGACATTTTCGTTAAGGGTCAGTACCAGGCATTGTCCGTTGTCTTACAAAATATGTTCAGTCTGAACAATCACTGTGCATTTTCGCATTCTTCGGATTTTGAAGACGTTTTCCTGACTTTGTAGATTTGTAGATCTTTGCAGATTTAAGGATACTTCAAAATGATTTCTCACATTTTCTCCCATGTTTTTAGATACTAGAGCTTCGATTGGATCATTGTCATGATCTAAACTTTACAGAATATCTTCAGATACGTTTAACTACAAATTCTTAATATTCCCACATTCTTTAAAACCTCCCGGGTAATCAACTACTTCAGATTCCTTAGATTTCGTAATTCAGAGTTTGACACATTATTTCAACTTTTGTTGATTTTTCAGTACATATATACGGAAATGTCCTAGATTGTCAAAATTATTTAAACCTCCATTCTCCAAGTTCAGTAGACCCTCTAGAGTGCTCAAGATTTTTTCTTCTGGTTTTTCGGATCTGGACCATTTTTTTAATCCAATTTCTTACGAATTCGATAACTTATCCAGAATTTACAGATTCATCATGTGGGAATGCAGGACATTTTTCGGGCAATTTGGGTCAAGCAGGCTGAGTCCGAGACTGTCCTTTATAATCCAAGACGTCTGGACACTTCATGTTAAAATTAGTAAAAGGATTGTTGGATTTATCTGTGATGTTAAGTATTACTTACACCAAAAATATCTTCCTTTTTGATCGATAATTAAATATAAAACACTTAAGAAGTGTTCTTGTACGTGATGAAATATTCATTTAATTGTTCGGAAATAATTAGTTCAGATATAAATAGGAAATATGTTGACGTTTCCTTTTTATAATAAATAATTACAACAAACTAAGAAAAAAAAATCAGCGTCCCAAACTTGTTTTAAACTCAGAATTTAAAAAGCTGATAATGGCAAAAGAACATGATTTAAGGTCATCAAGTATAACCAGGACAAATAGTTACAATATTTTTATAAATATATGCCTACTGAATAAATCATTTAGTAAATTTAGTGATATCAATTTGTAAAATAAGTAGTTTGAATAAAAATGTAATATACAAATAAATCGCCGACGTAAACGTTCATTGGTCGCTTTCATATTCCAACAAGAAAAAAAAACATTTTCTTATTATGTTTTAACGTCAATTATTGGTAGTGACCGCAACCAGATGGCACCATTGTATGCGTTACTAGCATTGCTTGCATTCAAATTTGCTTTGCGCTGTACCTGTAACGTTGTATACAACGGGCGCAGAGCAGGGTACGTATCAGCGTAGAATCATCATTGCTTGGGTAATACCACCGTGATTCTGGGTGACAGATATATGATTTTATGCTGTACAGTGATTTCCGCATCATATATCTGTCACAAGTATAATGCAGTCACTCTTGAATTATTACCGGAGGGAATTGGCAAGTGCAAAGAAACTTTGTTTTGAGGGATTTCAGTGTGTCGATCGTAGGGAATCAAACTGTAGACTATCTGGGTATCCGCTTATCCAGGTGCCTGGTTGCAGATTTCTTTTGCCATTAAAACCGCTCTTCATTATAGATTTGTCTTTATTTTATGTATTCCTAGAAAATAAAATAAAATACATTAATATCTAAAATTCTTGAAAAAACTACCATACTTTTGCAACATGCAACGGAAAATATTTTGACATTTTGTTTGTTTATAGATACCGGATGAGTGCCAACGTTTTTTCAATATTTTAAGGACTACATTGATTAAAATGGGTAAATATTTTCTACCTCTTGAATGTCAAAATGGCACTCACTCAGCCGCCATTATCGTGCGCAAAATACTGGATAGCCAACAGAATTCAAAATGAATTTAAAAATGCGAGCTGATTTTTTTTGAAAATGGTTTATTGCACGAGATTATAAATTCAATAAACATAAAAAATAGTAGCTTTTCCGGGATCAATTTGAGAAAAACATTTATTACCATTAACAATCAAATTAATATATGTGCAATGTAGATAATCAAAAGTTGATTTTACTTTTTCTTTTTTGACATTTCTCCTAGCGTATAGTGAATGGTTTTGTGTGCCACTTCCTTGTGAGAATAATGTGAACCTGGAAAAAGCATTCGAATTTTTTGGTTACAGTGCACGTGGGTTCAATTCCAGGCTCGTCCCTTTCCTACTTTGTATTTCGATCTTCCAAATTTGTATCAGACGGTCTACAGACATGATTGACGACAATAAATAAATTCTTAGTTCTTTCTGTGTTTCACGTTCTACTAAAAACGATTCCTACTGTTATAACCTTTCTCACTAACTATTCCAAAACCTCTCATGGTACCTATGAAAGGTCATAGAGTTCTCTGCATCTTTCTTAAGTAGCTGTTCAACAAATCATTCTTCCCCTTCCTCAACATTCGCAAGGACATGGCCAGGGCAGATCTTGACTATTGGAGAGTGCAATGCTTCTATCTAAGAGATGGTATTTAGTCCCAAATCAATATCTGTGGTAATGGATGAAAGTGATGCTACTCTCATACAATAGTCTTGGCTTGTACCCTGTACCTACAATTTGTGCGAATTGCTCAATGCTAATGCTAAAATATTTCCAAATGACAATAATTAAAACAAATGATAACGAACTTTGAATTCAATCGTAGTAGGCATTTGAAATGCCAGAATACTAAGAAGCTAATAAGAAGAAATTTGAAATTCAATCTCAGTAGGCTGACAGGGAATTCGAGATTGTTCGGAGAGTGAAGGGGGACATAGAAAATAAATGAAGATTATTCAGTGTTCGTTTTTTGCGGCGGAAGGACGCTGATTGTTTACCGGCGCCCAAAGCCGGTTTTTCACGGAGAAATTAAACAAATCGTTTGGCTACGACATACATGTGCAACCCTCTTGCGTGAAATTTGATCACCGTGGTCTACTTATCACTTAAGGTTCAGTGTCGAGAGCTATGTAGGCGTGTTGTCCTCAACGTTTCATTACTTTCTTTGCACAAAACAAATTACAGTCGCCTCTCCACATCTCGATATTGAAGATCGAGGAATGGAAGGAAAATTGAAATGGGTGCTAGATCCAAAAAAGCTCGTTGCTATGAAAAACGACAACAAAACAAATGCCGTTTCCTGTTGTTGATGTGTTTGTTCTTGTTCAGCGATGGTCTAGTAGCCCAAAAATTTGACCATATCGACATAAGGAGAGTGAATCCTGAACAAAATATGATCAGAACCCATCGAGATAGAGAGATATCGAGATAGGGAGGTTATCGAGATGTAGAAAGCCCAAATGTATGTAGATTGAAGGGACTGAGGAAATATCATCGACATAGGGAGATATATCGAGATATAGAACATCGAGATGTGGAGAGTCGACTGTAAAACTATCCTAATCAAAACATTGGGTCGACGCTTGAATTTGTTCCATCTCAACCTGGCCTTCTTCGTATCAAATAGGGTAAAATGCCCAATAATGGACCCCCTAGTAGCGAAATTTTGCTCTTTTTGTCATAAGGAGTAGAAATTTTCAACATATTAATTCTGCTTGACATCTAATACCAAGTTCTGCATCTCCTCTTCACGATACATACATAAAACACTCAAATACACGACGTTATTCGTTGAAATTATCATTTTAAAGTCTGACTGAATTGGCCCTACAGTAGACCCTGGGGTCCATAATAAAATTTGCTTCCCTATAGTCGACACTTCATTTGATTTTTATGTTCCGTTTCGGGACGTTTTTCTTCCCTATTATGGACCCCCCAATATATTCCTATAATGGACACTCTCGTGTTTATTTTTTATAGAATTGTAAAAAATAATTTATTTTTACTTTCCATAGCATTTCCAATGCATGTAATCAAATCATAGGACTGTAAGGTAGGTTCTCCCGATGGAATTTCATAGCAAAATGTTTACATTGTGCTGTAATAATGCAAAAATGGCTGGAGGGTCCACTATTGGGCACTTTACCCTATCTCATGTTTCTTGACGCTATCATCATCGTTTCGCTTGCATATCGGATGAAACTTAAGTGCTCTGATTACATGAGACACAGTTGAATGTGCGATTTCGAGATGTTGGCCGATCCATCTATGAGATGCTTTCGGGTTTTCGAAGTGATTGCCCAATATTTTAACGCCCTTTTTTTGTTTCGTGTGCATCACTGATCAGGAGTTTAATTTTTTTTAATCTTCATGTGAGTTTTGATAGGGTAACGGTACCAATATTGGAAATATAATTAGATGCAAAAAAGAAAAACAAAATTTAAATAGGGGGTTCTGGTAAATTAACAGCTTCCTAGCCAATATAAAAACTAATAAATTTGCTAACACAATTAAGATTGATGTTATTCAAATCTAACAACTACCAAATATTACTTGTACCGCAGTATGGTACTTAAAAATAAATATAAGTTTCCTTAGTGGTGCTATCTATTGATTTCTCATGAGACATGCCACTATAGGTGCAAGGGAGTCAATTTTATTAAGAAAAATCATTGTTATCAATAGTTTTCCAGGCGAAATCTTAGGATAAGTTGCATTTAACAGGATATTTAAAGCACGGCACATCAACTGAAACCATCGTAAAGCGTTTAACTATGGAAAATCTAATTAAAACCCAACTACTTCCTATAGTGGTGCTACCTCCACTAAGGGTACGGTTACCCTATTTGAATAAGTTCTTCACTCGTCGTATATACCAAAGAAAGAAGGCTCTTCGCCGGGGAGGTAAGGGGTTTGAAATGCCCACCCTCAGGTCCAACCTTGGGACCTTCCATAACCAAAATTAAATTAAAGAATAAATCTGAAGACTAACGATAATAAAACTAACATTTTATTATTAAAAAAAATGTCTGTCGCTTAATCCAAAAACGCTAAATCAGCCGTACAGTGGAGATCCAGGTATCCATTGGTGGCCTTAACGGAAAACCTGTAGTCGTTGAACACGTTGCTTTCCGGAGATGTTAAAATTGGTTTAAGGCGAGAGCCGTATCCCAAAAGTCGCCAAACTAACCTCTAATTTCCCCTTAATTCCCTCGAAAGAAAGATTCAGTTTGGAGAGACTTCCGAAACTTGTGCTAGATTGCACGCTGGATTATCCGACAGCCAACTAGACTTGACAGAATGACAGGCAGCCAACGAAGACAATATAAAATCAGAACGCTGACTAGTAGTTCAAGTGGAGAATTTCATTTAAATTTTCGATGGCAATTCCAAACTTGCAATGCTGCAAGAAATCACCAAGATATAGACGTAGCGGGTATAGCGACTGGTTAGGTGTCCCTTTCCAGCGTACCGTTCCGCTGCCAGAATCTGAGCCTACCTTCTGCGTATAGTTTGTCATGCAGCCGGCGGTTCACCAACCTCTCGACGACATTGGATATATAAGAGGTCAGTGAGATGAATCGCTGTTCTTAGGAATGTGTATGACCAAACTTTTTCGCCACTCATTTGGGAAGGTTTGGTCAGACCATATTTGATCGACCAGCTTTAGAAACCGGATCTTGGATCGAAGAACTTCCCATTGCTGTTGGAGAGGTCGAATGACAGCTCGGTGGCAGAAAATTCTACCGTTTTCTGAAGCTTGAATTTTTCAAATTCGGGGAGACTTGAAAAATTATTTGGGACGATGTGCCACCAGTGATTGTCCGCTGGAACTCGGTGGAGTAGTCGTTTACCGACATTAGTTTTGCAAAGCACTCTTGTATTGGCTACCTCGGGTAGATCGGTAATAGTACGATCAAGCGTATTGAGGCAAATGGAGGACGATCTTCGCTTACCGCTCAGTGCGTTGACTTTCCCCCAAAGTTCGGCAGTGGATTGAGGCGGGTTGACCGAATCGAGGAAGTTTTCCCACTGTTTCCTTTTGGCTTCACGTAGTACTAATATCGTTATGCTTTTCTTTGTATGCCTGAAGGGCACTACTCTTATCAGGATGACTAGTAAAAAGTCTCCGTAGTGCTCTGACCACCAGCGGAGTACCGTTCGTCCTGGTCAGGTGCTGATTTGCGGGTGCAGTCAACGATGGCATCAAGGACGGTTTGGGTGAAGCTGGGAAGGGCTGTGGTGGTAGAGGTGGAGGTCATACGCCTCCCAGTCGGTGACATCGTAGCGCCATCTTGACTCCGGGTAATGTCCGGTGCCGAGGCATGGACGATGACCGAAATCGGAAAGTGGTTGCTTTCGAATAAGTGTGCAGACACTTTCCGCTTGAGAGTGAACAGAAAAGACCGACTGGCAGCGGTCATGTGGATGGCAATGACCGAATGGTCATTAAAGAAGGTGCGGAGTGGCACATGGTCCACATTCTTGAACGATTCAAGTACGGCGGTACCTTTGATATCAGATATAGAACGGGTATACCCCGTTAGGCATAAAGACGTTAGGCATAAGTACGTTAAAACAAAATCGCTCCACAGTGCGTCAAAACTGAAACGAGACGTAATTTTAGTGAACATTCAGATTTCTTACCCATTGTTTTAAGCGAAGAAAGTTAATTTAATGCATAGAACAAGCATAAGCACGTAAAACTCCTGCAATGATGCAAATTGCGATTCAAATCATGAACAGTTCTCTGAGCAATGAGTCTAGTGTGGTTTGCTTTGGCTTCATTTGAATCGCTTATGAAATGTGAAAATTTTCCAAGGATGCTCTCCCAAAATTTGGCAAATATCAGGCCACAATTTCAAGATTTCAGCTCGATTCAATGTTTTTGATTTAGATGCGATGACCATAGAAGCGCCAAAACATATGAATTCTTTAGGGAGCTCTGAGATTAGTAAAATACTTGAAAATATTGACTTGAGTGCTTTAGTTAATAAAAAAAATTACGGGGAATGCCAACTCAACATGATTATTCTGTAATGAAGAATTTTGAATGATTTAAAAGCTTATGTTTTTATTTTAGGCAAATATTCATTTTAGCCCAATATCTTTTGATTGGATACAACTCTCTAAACTAAGTGTAGCTGTGCATAATTTCAAGGATTACATACATATGGAGCAGCTGTTAGATCAACTGAGGAATCCTATGCTACTGCATGACTTAAAGAGTGTCCGCAGTTAACCTTCCGGGACTCGCATAGTCGCTCTTGTGAACAGCAACCGAACTTTTTTTTTTCGAAGGCGTTGTTCTTTTTACAACTGTGCGAGTCTCAGAGGGTTAAACTACATCACTTTCAAAGGTCGATAACTTCACGCCTTTTGAATTAATTTTAACGAAATGTTGGGTAAGGCGCCCTCAGCATGCTTTATTTGTACTGCGTGAGTTTCATTTCAAGTTTTGAAAATACAGTCGAATTAATAGTGCTTGCGCAAGACCATGTTTCACACCCATCCCAGCCCACACAATCCACGTTTTAGATTAAGATGTTAGTAATCCAATTTGGTACCAATTACCCCAGAAAACACACTTAGTTTTCATTTCTGCAGCTCGGCAAAAATCCGCACAGCCGTGCGCCAGCAAAATAAAAAACAGATATTCCGGCAAAAATGATGCTGATTTTCGGAAAATTATTTGCTAATTTCCAGCAACTTTGACAGAAATATCGGCAAAAAACATGTTTGCTGAGTAAAAGTTAACGAATCTCGGTAAAAGTTGACTATTTCGTTAAGATCCCGGTAAAAAAATAAGTTTGTAGGTGTTCGATGGGCGTCCATTACTTGAAATACTGATTCTGGCACCAGCGAACGACTGTTCATCTTTACTGTTTCGATAATGCTGTAGTCGTACCAAACTAAAGGTGCTCAATATAAATATCTCCAAAAGTTCAACTCCAAATGAAAACTTAACGCACACGCTCAACTTCAACGTCTTCATGAAGGCGAAGTAATAAGGCATAGGATATTTAAAATACCAACGAAAAACTGTTTTTTTTTTTGCTATGCCGGTGGTAATCATCCAAAGTAGGCATAGATGTAGGGGAACTCTCTCACTGAACATATATTCATCTCACCGCATAAAAAAAATACAGCACCAATTTTTTTTGAACGGGAGTCGAACACGGCACAAAATTTGCAATGCTGAAGTAGATTAGACAGAGCTACCAAAGTAGGAATGGGAGAAATGTCACTTTTCCTTGCAGAGTAATGGGAAAGATTATTTTCCGGGAAGGTCAAACTAAAGCTTCATTTATTTACATAGCAGCCGTTATTTCCGTTACGAAATTTGTTTTAACCGCTACCGTGGGGGACCGAAATCCGTACAGCACCGAAATCCACTTCAAGAGATATCAACAAATTACAGGGGATTTAAAGTAATTAATTTACAAAATTTATCTTATCCTGTTCACATACTTGACAGTAGCCTTTGAGGCCATTGAGATGAAAAGTAGGCTTTGAAATTAAAACAACATAAATCAACAACAAATCGCCCCCACCAAACGCATAATTTCTGGGACCATTTTTATGCGTGAAGAACATAATTGCATCAATTATGCGATTAATTAAGTGAAATAAGCGGAATACAAATCAAAGGCATCGCTTCTCAAAGTTCGTATTTAAGTATTTACAGTGGTAGTTCAATCAATTAGTCTGCCACAATTTATATATTTAGTTAAAAAATAGCTGTACGGATTTTGATCCTTTGATTTGAAATCCATTCACGGCGAACGGATTTCGGTTCAAGAGGTATTGCTTTAATTAATTATTCTATCATATTTTTTTGTAATTTCTAATGTGTCAACCAACACATTGAAAATAGATGCGTTCGTGCTCCTGTGTCAACGATAAACATTTCATTTGCATTCGTTTTCAATTTTCCAGACCCTTTTTCACATGCTGAGGTGCTCAAGTGTATACGGTGCCGATGCCCCACGGTAGTTCCGTACTGCTTAAAGGCTGGGTAAAGTAAACAGAGCTCTCACTTTTCCTTACGGAAAAATACTTTGATAACTTGGTCAAATTTTCCGAAAACCCTCATTGACCATTCCTTGTCTTATCTATTTACACAATACTTGTGCAGTCTGGAACCTTACTCAAAGTGAGATGAAATGGTTGATCGAACGGGAATTTATTCTTCCGTCATTTAAATAAAATAAAAATTATTTTTGATTTACGGTAGGGGGGAAGACGGCTTTGGCAGGTTTGTTCTATTATTGGCAAGGGGTTTTTTTCGACCAAATTTTATGAAATTTGGCCACAATATTCTTTGATATGCAAAGAATGTTTAGGCCAAATTTGAGCCTAGTCAGTCATAAAAAAACCCCTGCCAATAATAGAACAAAACCTGCCAAAACCGTCATTCCCCCTATCTAAAATTTGTGAATTGTTTGTAGGGATTTCAACTGGATTTGATGTTAATAATTAAATTTTAGACATAAGAAAATGTTAAGGAAATGATCTAATGAAAACCTGTTTTGAAAAATTGAAAGATTTTTTTGCCAAAATTGAGAAGAATTTGTATATTCAGTTCTTCATTACATTACTCTCTGTTACTTTGAATAACATTGCATTCAACCGTAAATCATAATGCGAGAGTCTAATTAATTAAGTGCACACGCAGTAAATTTTTTTTTTCAAATTTTCCATTCCATCAAAATAATTTTAATGCAAAATCTGAGACATTTTGTCTTGTGCCAATAAAATACGTGTAAATTGATATAATTGACACGGCTGATTGAAAATTAGTGTCAATTATCAGATCTTACATGTTTTGTTTGAGGCTCTATCAGAAATGGACAGATGCAGACTCGCACGGCATTCCTTTCCATCACGGAGTGCTGTGGCAGCTTCGAAAAGTCTGGTTTCAGCTGAATCTTTTGCGATTTTTTTCACACCTTCGCCCGACCTCTAACTTTCCGTTCGTGAATCATTGTTTTCTATTTGAGTGCGAAGATCACAACGATGATTGTGCGATACACTGTTAAATTAGCGCACATTGATGTGAACAATGTGACATCTAATATTGTCGTTTTAAATGAATCCAATTCATTATAAATGTTGGGTATTGATAGAAATTTTGTCTGGTAAGAAACCCAATTCTGGAAAAAGTTTATTTATTTTAATGATATGGATGAGATAAAAATGATTATTTTTCATTTAACATCTACAGCAAAAAATGATTATTCCATTTACATTAAACATTATTTGCGATGAAAAGTATTGTTTAATAAATGGCTCACCTTGAATATATCATTCTGCATGACAAGCTATTATCAATGTAATCCGAATTCCAGCAGCTTCTAATATTAGTTACCTTAGTCATTATTTTTCGTGACATTTGAAATACATGATAATTGATAGCAGTATGCACGAATGAAAATTAGTGTTAATTGCCGTGCCAAATATTTTTTTGCCCATGTTTGATCGGAAAAGCCCAGATGTGCGTTCCGCATAATGTTCCTGTTGAATCTTGCATTAGTGAATGCGAAATAGAACAATTACAAATCACAATTCGATTGTTATCACTCGTGCACGGGACAAATGATTTGATTTTTTATGCATCTTAAGGTGATTATAGAATGAAGCCCGTGGTGAATTTCAAATTCACCACACGTTTATCTACATACATTTTAAAAAGCCCAAATCTGGCGTAATAGTTTTCGTACAGTGCCGAAACTTAAATTATGATTGTTCAGCATAACTAAGCAAACGATCTACCATTATTTCAGCCCCATACGTGTTATGGTTCTTTAATCTCGTGCTCTTGAAAAAAATATTGGAAAAGCACGTGGTTTACAAAATGGCCGATTTCTGGCTTTATTGTATAATCACCTTAAGAAATCTAGATATGCTGATCATTGCGACTCAATTTGGAAGTTTAATTCTTCGATGCTTTTGAACACGTTGGTTAGTGATTATGGTTTTATATTCCGACATTTTTTTCAAAATAGATGGCTGCAATTTGCTTCGCATTTCGATTTAGTTGTTCTGAAAAAAAACTTTCCAGTTCGACTTGATCCAAAATCATCGATTAAAAAAAGTGCATTTTGATCTATACTGCATCTCGTAACTCCTACAGAAATAAATAAAATGATTTATTTTAAATACTTTATTAAAATGATTTTTCAACAATTATAGCTATTTCATCAGTTATGATATTTAATAAATTTCTGATAGGCCAGTCGGTTTTTTGTACCGTACCTACAGTACCGACAAGAATCAATTGTTGCAGCAAATCACTTGTAACCTTGCTTTGGAGACATTCGTTGAACTCCATATTAATCTTTAAATTTCCACCTGCTAAAACAAGTTGCGTTTAATCACTAGCAATACTGTGTCGCATACAGTGCAACACCTCTCTCACCACTTATGCGGCATGTGCGCATCATCTTTTTTTTTTCTACCGTCGGTGGGTAATGAGGAAGGGGTGGCGTACGGTTCAAGACTGTTTCATTATTTTGTCGTAAATAAAAGTTTGTCCCACGCTTTTTCCGTTTCTCCTCCTGGGCACTTCTAGTCAACCGTCGTTGTCGTCGCCATCGTCTTCTTAGATCACCGGATTCAAGTGAGTGTTCAAGTAAGTAAGTAGTAGGGTTTGATGTTATTTACTGCCTGCACTAATTTCCTGTTCTATATTGAGTTGTTTATGCGAAAATTAAAAAAAATTGATAAAATAAATCGCTGCTTTTCAGTGTTGTGGAAATTGATTGAAATCGAGAAATAAATAATATTTCAAGTTCATCCGACTACTCGTTCGGGTCCGGGTCAATTATCTCAGAATTTTCCGGATCAGAAATTAGAAACAAACATTTGAATATATTATGCTGTCATTTTGACATTTGAGCTGTGGGTTTGATTTAGTTAATTTATATGGATTTGACAGTTTGATTGACGAGATGATTCCCGATTTTTTTTTCATTTGTAGCTATATTGAACCGGTACAAATTCACCACACATAATACATTAAAAATGGCCTTCTGGAAAATATTCTTGGCAAAATTACTTAATTCTATCAGTGTTGTAATTACTTGATTACAACACTGATAGAATTAGAAACAAGTTCGGACATCAGTACGCAACCCCACTGCTCAGCAGGAACAAAACAAATGAACAATCGGCATGTTGAGAACATTACCTCTCGGATCTGTTATCACGTGCATTGCTTATGTACCACCGGAAATGTTAATTATACATGATACTACCTGGATGGCTGACTGGCTGGCGGAGACAATACATCTGTCACATTGACAGTGCAATGTAAATCAACCGGCCGGGCGGCGGCGCGGGCGGCTGCGGGAAAAGTGCACGTCTTCCCAGAACAAAAGCCGAATATTCATATCGCTGACTGGCATCGTCGTTTGTTATTGTTCGCCGCTGCCGTATGATAAATAATATGACAACGTGGTTTACGGATTTTCATTGAGAAAAATTCTCGAACACGGTTGCGTGCGGTCTGCTCTGAATCGAACAGTAGTCGTCACGATAGCTATTAGATAGTGGCAGAATTACGTACTTACGTATTGTGGACCGTGAACCGTGAAATTTATCGCTCGATGGTAATAACTAGGTCCAAATGATTTGGTTGATATAATGAATGAAAACCTGGATTATCCGCGTAGAGGTGATAATGTCGTTTCCAAAGATCATCATAACTATTGAACACAGCAACCAATTTCCGTATTACAAAAAATCGGTCAAGGTGGCATTGCGAAATTTCTTACAAACATATGCAAACACAATGTTCAACCCTCAACAAAGCATTGCATTGTAAATCAAACACCTATTTCATACTATTTATACATATTTCAAAAACATCATCGAATGAAATATTACTAAATGAAAGTTGATTCCATGATAACTTTTTGGTTTTATGCTGGTTTTATAACACTCTTGTAGAGTAAATTATGGTCTTCAACACCGTTATAAAACATAAATTGTAACTTGGGATAACTTTAGTTTCAAATAATATTTTCAAATATCTCAAAAAATTTCTTCCGGGGAATTTGATAAGTCACATAACAATTAGAACTAGGTCCCTGTTAAACTTATATCTTTTTCAAATTAAGATGGTTTACAACGTTTTTATAACGAGCATTTCATCATTGCAACGAGTAGAGCCGTTTATTACTCCCACCAAAGCAAATATTTTACCAAACCCCTGGTATCGTAATAAGTGATAACTCATTTTATGGAGGAAATTTCAGCAGTCGAGTGATACCGTGCGAAGGAAACATTAATATCGGCTCGCGTCGTAATAAGCCTCATCTGTATCGCACAGTTTTGCTATTTCTCGTCTCCTGCCTGGATGTTGTTAGCCGAGCAATTTGGCAAGAAGGTGGTACGCCTGGAGCATCTGTTCACGAACAGCAAACTCAAACAGTCAGTGTCTGGCTGGCATTTAGCGGGTAAATATGATATCAGTTATATACTATGAAGCCGTCAAGTGAGATAGAGTAATTTTGGGAATATCAATCGCCTTCTTTTTTCTTTGGTATTGATTTACGTTTTTGTCCAACTATCATCACAAACAGGAGACAAAATACGAGAAAGGCAAAGACAATTCATTCATTCAGTTGTTTTCTATACCGTAGGAAATAATTTGCTAATAGACAATCAGACGTACTACTGGTACACATTTCAACGACCATGAATTCAACTGTGATTTTGATTCTATTTGATTGTGACTGTCACAACCAGAGTCCGAGTCGAGTAGCACAATTCAAACTAATTTGGTTGCAGCTATTAGCGCAGCTGTTCCTATTCTTCATAATATCGCTACTATTATTGATCTTATCAAAAACAAAGAAATGAAATGCAGATTGATTTGTTTCATATTTTTGTGAACACGTGAGCAGTGAGGACGCATGTTTCGCAAAAGAAGCGATGAAATTGGATCTTTATTTTTCTTTTTCGAGATGAGATGAATTTAATACATTGAAAGGAAAATAGGAACAGTACACAATACACTAAATGGCACATCAAATCAATACAAAACATGTTAAGATCTGTAAATCATATTCATATGATACGAAAACACCTTTGATCTTCTCTAATCACAAAACGTATTTGAGAAGAAAAAAACATTTTGCTTAATTTTCGACGTCCTTTGGATCAATTGTCGCACTGGTGCTCCCATAAGAAAACAATGGGATTTGCCGTAATAGGAACCAAAATTAAGAATAGTGGCATGCGTTCCTATGATTAATTTCCAAACAAATTTCAAACGCGATGCGGAAACCCAAGCAATCGAGCCCATTTTGTTGCATAGTTGATTGGGGTCCCAAAACGATTCAGAAAAACCTTGATTTCCTTTGACTGGATGAAGTTTAAGTTTTTCCGTATAACTGCGCCCCATTCTAGAATACAGCCCAAACAAAAAGTAGTGACATTCTTTGCATTAAGAGTTTTGCTTCAAATCTCGCAATAGACGAATCCAAGTAAAAATAAGAAGAAGACACACGACGGTGTTAACTTTGACAGATCCTACAGCGCAGCATAGGAAAGATCATTTTTAAATGCTTATAATAAATTCTAGACAAATTGTAATTAAAATCTGATTGATGTACGATACGGAAAAAGTTCTGAAGTACTTATTTAGAAGCTTATCTCATTTTTTTGTATATTTTCCAAAAATGTATGTATGTATTTTGACGAAAACATCATAAAAGCTTAAGGGGTGCATTTTGGACTGTTCTCCCCTATGCATAGTGTACAGCAGTATAACTTCGACTCACACAATCTTCCCGACTCCGTGCAACTTGGTGGCGGACAAGGACACAGCATAGTGCCAATTCCACTAACAGGTTCAACACCCGTCTTTTACCGGATTTTTTTGTAAGGTTTCTGAGGTTGTCGAAGTATACAGCATTTCCCTCCTAGATGTGGGAGTGTAAAATTAGATTCAATGTAGACACAAAACCAGTTCTTATTTTCTCGTATGCTGGGGTGGCATTGTGCATCTCGATTCGAACGTAATTCTATCGAGTCGAACATGTTTGGCATTACGGCTTTCGATTCGATTTTCGATTCGATCTCGAAAACGACTCATCGTTCGAGTATGCTCGAGGAGGTACAAGAATTACGAGATGTTTTGGCATTATGGAGACTCGATAGCACACTGAAAAACGACTCAAGTCGAATGAAAATCACTCGTCACCTTTATAGCTTTCGAATGTTGTCCGAGAGTCATTTCTTGCTGAAAGTTTTTCATTATATTTGTTATTATTTCTCTACGGGAAGAGTATAAATGTTTCATTATTGTATCTTGAAGGAAAGAATGTCAGTAGTATACCTATTTTTATAGTTTCCAGACAATATGCAATCTCTAATTATCCCGAAATCCTCGTAAAAACGACTTCAACTTAAATCGTTTTTTTTTTGCAGTTTTCACGTATTTCTTGACAATTTCGATAAACCGCGTGAAAAATCTATGGGGAAAATCTGCGTAAAAACGTATATTTTTCCAAAATCTACGTAAAAATAGTTGAGTTAAATAAAAAAAAACGCGCAAGAAATGACCCAAGTGCATCTAACTAAAACACATGGAAACATCAAAGTAATTTATTATCGAATCCTTTTTTAGCTTTAAATTATTTAGCTCAAAATTGTATATGTGGCATAAACTCGAATAAATATAATAAATGCTAAAGCATTTGATGAGTTTGATTGCTGCATGCGGTCGCGTGTACTCAGACGACTAATGACGGTGGAAGACCGACACTTGATTACAATTACAGCAATCAAACTAAACAAATGCTTTAGAAAAGCCATGCACAGCCAAGACATTTAACAAAAACAAAATGATTTTCGTACGGCCGAGTTGCTTATAATTTATTATAACTTATAATTTGTGTCGTAGCTACATCTCAATTTATAAAACATGTCGTATCGGCATAATGTTTTAATCGGTTCAACTGCTCAATAAATAATATTGCTTTTATAGTCATTGAGCACGATTTGCTTGTTTATAAATTAACTGCCAATTCGTGCCATGAAGGATGCCTTTCCAACAGGCAACATGCTATACGCAGATGAAATTACTCTTATTCTCTTTGTTTACTCATATTTGCAATGCGCTGAAGGTTGTCTCTCCAGCGGGCGGCATGATAAACACGGAGACAGCTATCTCTTATTCTCTCTGTTTACATTTCGTTTGACAGAACATACTCGATTGAGCTAGTACAGCACCATTCGAAATCTTGTACTGCGACTGAATGAAGTCGAACGAAATACATAATGCCGCAATTTTTTCGAAACGAATGCAAAAACGTACGAATCGAGTGATTCGATTCGAGATGCGCAATGTCACCCCTGGTTTTATAACACTCTTGTAGAATAATTTATTGTCTTCAAGATCGTTTAAAAATTCAAAATGTTGGGCGGAGACCTAATGCAATCTCTGGTTGGGTGTTAGTTATTTTTTTTCTTATGTAATTTCCTGCTATGTTGGTGTTCCTGAAATGCAATCTGTGCATGGAATTCATGTACAATTGTCATAAAATCATGCATTCTCTTAGCATCTTTAGAATTATTATCGAACATAAAGCTGTGCGCCGGACCGCAAATCGTTGTCGGCGGCGTTTGTCATAATTTTGGTAGGCGGCGGCGGCGTTTTCGGCGTCACGCCGCGCGCCATTTTATTCGGCGGCGGCGTTGGCATGAATCGGCGAGGCTTTTTTTATCACATTTTTTTGACAAAAACATTAACAGGAGAATCATTTGGATTTTACTGGAAAAATATAATGAGCTTTCTCAGGAAAATCTTCTAACATTTATCAAATTATTAATTGGATTTTTTTTAAACTTCTTGAATCTTCCACTCGAAATTATTTGGAATTTCCCCGGAAAAGTCTTCGGAATTTCCATGGGAGTCTTTCGAATTTGTTTAGAAAATTGTTCAGAATTCAGAAGCTCCTTGAAAAATTCCTCGGAGGGAGCTTTCGAATCTAAAAATCAAATTAGATATATATACTGTCATCATGCAACAAGCAAATTTTCAACAAGAAAAAATATTCAACGTAAACGCCTCTGTCAAGACTAAATTTTATGCGTGTTATTGTTGTTTTATTGCCTTAAAAAATTTGCTTGAAATTTTCATTATTCCGAGCTCTTGAAGAGAAACTTACGAGCCTCTTGAAAGGAAGCTTCTAAGCTTCTTGAATTGACGCCTTTAAGGCTCTTGGACATAGGCGTCCAAGCCTCTAGAAAGATGAAATCCAAGCCCCTTGAAGAGAGCCTTCCGAGCATATCGAAAGATGGATTCCGGGCCTCTTGAAAGGAGGCTTCCGGGCCTAATAAAAGAAGGCTTCCAGGCCTCTTGAAATAAAGCTTCCCAGCTTTTTGAAAGAAGGTTACCGAACTCTTTTGAAAAAAGTCTTCTGGCCGACTTGACAGGTGGCTTCTGGGGCTATTGAAAGGAAGGAAAGTCTCCGGGCCTCTTAAATGGTTGCTTCCGAACCACTTGAAAAGAGGTTTCAAGGTTTCCGAGCCCTTCAGCCCCATGAAAAAAGGTTTACGTACCTCTTGAAAGAAGGCTTCCGGGCCCTTTGAAAGGAGGCTTCCGGGCCTCTTAAAAGGTGGCCCCTAGTTTCTAGCCTCTTGAAAGTAGGCTAACCAGCCTCTTGAAAAAAGGTTTCCGAACCTCTTAAAAGGGAGGCCTCCGAGCCTCTGGAAAGGAAGCTTTCGGGCCTCTTGAAAATAGGCTTCCAGGTCTCTTAAAAGGAGGCTTCCGAGCCTCTTGAAAGGAGGCTTTCGGGTTTTTTTGAAAGGAGGATTCCGGGCCTATTGAAAGGGCGCCTCCAGACCTCTTAAAAGGAGGCTTCCGGTCCTCTTGCCTTTTTGATCTGTTGTCCTGCCTTTTTGATCTGTTGTCCAACTGCCCTTCATCCACAGTGATAGTTGTGGAGGGGAGATTCTCTGAGTTACTGATCGCCATGCATATTATGTTCAAGACATTTTCTGAAAAACAAATTCTGAAATAAAAACAAAATATACATATATCAAAACTTTATCAATAAGTTTTGATTAAAATTGCAATACATCCACCATTATGCATTTTTGTCTGAGATACCCCCTGGGCCCGGCAAAGGTACCTCCAGGGGCACATGTTCCCCAGGTTGAGAATCACTGCCCTAACACATCGAAGAAAATGCCGTTTGGCCGAAATGGTCATTTGGCCGAACGGCTCTACGTCTAAAACTGTTATTTACTGAACGGGTAATATGGCTAAACATACCGACCCGTTCTGCCAAATAACATCATCAGCCAAACAGTCAAATTAAATTTTCAGCCAAATTTCGCTTTCAATAATTTGATTTCGACGAGAATTTTTTTTGTATTTCAATGAGAAATCCTAAGGAATTTTTAGGGAAGATTCTACGGAAAATTCATAGGAATTTCTTTATGGCTTCAACAGAAAGTTATTTATATATATTTTCATTTTCACAGGAAGTGCTTTGGAATTGACACAAGAAATTTTCTGGAATGTAGGAGAGGAGGGCACCCTTTTGAATTTTGTTCATAACTTCAGTGTAGTTGGAACTATAACCACATTTTTATACCAAAGGAAAGCTAAACGAACAACCTTACTGCTAGAGAAGAAATGGTTTGATTTCATCGATTTGAAACATTTTGTTGTCAATTTCGCCAATTTGGCATTTTTGGACATTTCAGTTTTGTGGTTCGGTTATGGGCACCCTTAAAAATCCGGCTTATAATGAAGAATAACAAATGAAATCCACCTAGTTTCAAATAAAAAAAGTATTTTATTAGATTTAATTGTCATGAAACAATAAAAAACCTAGTGATAAGAAAATTATTTTGAGCTTTTTAGTGGAATGTTTTTACCTGTCATAAGACGAGTTTATACAATCCCATTGAATTCCACCACTTAATTGTATCTTGACAGATACGTATTTCGACCTCAAAAGTAAGGCCGTCTTCAGTGTCTCGTACTTGACTCGACTTCAGTCGAGTCAAGTACGAGACACTGAAGACGGCCTTACTTTTGAGGTCGAAATACGTATCTGTCAAGATACAATTAAGTGGTGGAATTCAATGGGATTGTATAAACTCGTCTTATGATAGGGGAAAAAACCTAGATTAATTCACCTAAGAGTGATGATGCCTTTCTCATGCATTGAAGAAGGTAACGAAATTAATCACTTAAGAAAGGTAAAAAATAGCACTTTAGGAAGTTGAATTAAACTTTTTCCATCAATTTACATATATTGCATTCATTTATATACATCGCAGGCAATTTTGTTTTTAAATTTCGCGTTTTTTTTTTTCAATGAGGGGTCCCTATGAAAATAAATGATAATTTGTCAACAACTTCGTACGGTAATATCTAAAATGTACAATTTTAAATGGCAAACAATAAGTCTGAATTCTACGTCGAATGCAACTTGTTGCGTGTAAATCGGTCAACGCTTAGTTCCAAAAAGCGCATAAGCAATGGTTAGATGTGCCTAAAAACAAATAAATAATTAAACTTATTGTTACAATAAATTATGACTGAATAATACGAAGAAAATGCATAAGAACAGCATAAAAATAAGTTTGTTGATATGTTTGTTGATAAACTCTGTGATATTGAACGATTTTTCAATAAAAAGAGAGTGCTCATATCCGAACCAATAAAGGGGCCCACGACCGAATTTAGCAGCGTTTCAGGAAAGTGATGAAAAAAAATTTCGAGCTGAAATTTTGATGGCACCACAAAATAGACTAAATTTACCGTATGAATACTCATTAAAACTAATTTTTTCTATTCAATCACTTCATTTTATGACACTTTGAAAAAGGTCAAACAAAATTTTCGTGTTGATTTTTATGAAGAAAAAAAATTATTTCTTCATAGTTCAAAGTAGAGGTGTCTTTCTAGTTTGGTATTCTGCACAAAACATCGTGTTTCGATAGCAAATGAATGACTGATGTCAAAATAACAGTATCTGCTTTCTGTCAACAGATACGTGGGGTGCCCACAACCGAACCACCTCCCCTACACTTAAATTCTCCAGAATTGCAACGAAAATTCACTCGGAATATCTTCAAAATTGCGAAAAGTTCTACAATTTCAACACAAAATTCTTCGGAATTGCTACGAGACGATCTAGTTCTGGCTCTTTTGCGAAAAGCTTTCCGAAATTACATTGGGAAATAAAATTTTCAAAGAATCAAATTCACGAAAAATGCTGTGGATTTTCAGCTGGATGTTTTAGGGATACCAATCGGTAAATTCTACGGACTTCGACAAGTTTGAACCGGCATGGAATATCATGCTGAGTAACACCAAATTTCAATTTACTCTGACTTTCAAGGGACTTGTTTCCACTCCTAGTTGAATAAAATGAGCCAATGAGCGAAAAAAAGTTTTTAGTCTTTGCACAGAGTGTGTTTTTGCCTTTCTCGTATACAAAGTATACGTAAAGGCTATAGGATCACTCCAAAACCGAACTTTTGATAGAAGGCTCGGAGACCCATAGTGTTATATACCAATCGACTCAGTTCGACGAATTGAGGTGATGTCTGTATGTGTGTGTGTGTACAAAAATGTGAGACACACTTTTTGGTACTTAGCATTATTCGATTTGCTCGCAACAAGTTTTGCGGATTGCGGTCTAGTTGTTTCCTATTGAAAATTGGCCCGATCGGTCATTGCGTTCCAAAGTTATTGAAAAAACATTGTTTTTCTGCCCCCCCTTGGAAATTTTTTTTCAAAAACGAAAAAAAAAAAATTGTTTTCAAGGATTGCAGCAATGCATTCAAATGGCCGCAAATACATATGAAGTGATGGAAAAAGTAAAATCTATCCCCCTAAAGTGCTTTTTCGACCTCTCTTATGTGTTTTTCTTATCATTTTAATGCGCGAGAAAGGCACCTCCAACGCTAGGTGGATTGATCTGGGTTTTTAGCTAAAAAATAGCCAATATTTACAGTTTATTTTCTAACTTTCTCAGTTCTCAGCAGAACAATGTTTATTACCTGCCATCTTATCGATAAAGAATTTATAGTTCTCTAATTGTTTCTTAAACATGTTATTTCCAATTGCTGTCGTGTCCCGACCAGAAGATTGTAACAGATTTTTATCAGAAGTTGTTATTCTGTTACATCAGTTTTTTTAAAACAGAATTTATTATAAAAACTTCAAGATAGTACTTCAAGATCCTTGACTGAGTTTAAAAGTTTCAAATAAATTGTTTTCAATTTTAAACTAGAAAATTAATTATTTCGTCTCATTGTGATAGCATTTGAGGCGATTTACAATCGGTGAAATAAAACACAGTTATATTTAGCTCGTACCAATATAACACGGGTTATATGATCTATTTGAGCAGCAAAACAATCCTATTCTCCAACGTTTATTACTAGACGTAATAAACATTTCATCCGAATTATTTGGATTTTAGAACATGGTTATTAGGTTTGTGTTGCTTTCAAGCGATGTATAAATGGTCAAGTCATTACGATCAAGTTGGAATGCAGACGAGTAACGGGAATAGGGGAGCTGTCCAAGTAAAAAAATGTTTTATTTCTTTGACATCTATGCACTTCCTACTATCGCACAATATTTCCTAGCTACACATTAGCAATTAACGTTGAATAAAGTATGTAATTTAGAAAAAAAGGAATGTGTTAGCTACAACTGCAATCGATATCGTTCGTTAAATCCAGTTGAATCTGGAATATGCGCAATAAACGAAAATTCAATAAGTCATACACATGAAAAGTACAGTGCAGTATAATTGGGCAAGAAATGGTCAAAGAATGTGACTCGCTATAAAAAAACATAGTTTATCAGTGGGCGGTTGGGCTCATTGAAGAAACATTTGCAAGTAAAAATGACATTACCCCCCATACTTGAGCACCTGTCGAAATCACTCCGGTAATTAAGACATTTTATTGGACCCGGGCCACTCATCATCTCCGCTTCTGGCTTTGGTCAGAACGGAATGGCTACCTCCAGGGGTGGCATCCGCAGCGCAGGCAGGCACAATTGTTTCCATAACCGGAGGTAGGAGCAATACGCGCGTTGCCAGCCCAACAATGGAAAGGCATTACTCGATCACTGTTTAACGATGATACTGAACAGCACCGCGCTCATCGGAGAACAACCGATATGGGTACGGCAAGCAATAATTTTACTCCAGATAGCCATGCAGTTTACGAGAATGTTGCTCTTCGAGTTGCACGATCGTTTTGCGTTTCTGCGTTTCGAATGATCAGAATGTAGACGCAATTTGTCAAGGTGTTCGATTTGTTGGTATTTTGCATGCTGGTTGCTTAATTGTTGACGCATAACCGCTTGTCCCACATGGTGGAACACCGCCATGAGTAATGCTCTAACATTCCATTCCATATAATTATGACGATCTGCGACTTATGTCTATTTATCTGTACCACATTCACGATTGTGCAGCTACTAAGCAAAGAGTAGATCAAATATGAATATGGGTACTTCAACATTTGCAGTGTAATCGGTGGTTAACTAGATTCTAGATCCGGTTCTCTGGTGGCCTACTAGGTCCTTCCTGGTTAACCACAAAAAAAAAATCAATCAAAAAAGTGCGCAATAATTCCGTCGAATATTTCTCTCGCAAGCATAAAATACCTACATGAAGCAACCACCAGATTTGCTAGCGTTAGCCAAAAAAAGAGTACCCCCTTTTTTCCCATTGCCCGCATGTCAGCCTGTTTACTTTTTGCGCGGGCATCATTAGCCGTAGTTTGTTTTGCCTGCGTTGCTGTAGATACCGGTCGGAGTGATGATTGATGTTCGCTAAGAAACCATTATCAACGAGCGCCACGGTGTCCACAAACCATAAATAAGTGTATGTCTCTAATTATGGTCCATTTGGACATTTCGTGACAAGCTTCGGGCACTTATTCGCTGGTTCCAGTATCCAGTTACCATAATCTTTTCAACGTAACTCCGAAATTATTATGGCATTACTTGATTCTTCAAATTTTGATGACAGTACACCTTCTCAAAACGCGATCATATGTGGGTGGACCAATTTTATGCTTACGCGGGGGAAATTTAGAAATTTTAAAAATGTTTGACAATCGAAATCTTTTTGATAAAAATAACACAACTGATTATCAATGTAAAAACTGTTATCTATGACGACATAACAGAGTGTTGTAAATCTGCAGAAGCTGTTTCCGATAAGATAGGGAGTAGATACGTACATCTGGGCAGCGCGTATGTTGACGGTTTTTCTTTTAACACTCATCCATATTGATTATGTTGGTGAATGTTTTGCAGATCTGTGTCTAACCATCGGGTAGAAGATTTTCCTGAAATTTTATATTAGAACCTCACAAAATCTGAAAAAAATGTGGTATTTACAAAATTACTGGGTTTTTATACAAAATCTATAAAAGTGTTATAAAATCCAGACTGCGGGCTTTTGTTTGTACCAAGATTTAGTAAAGAATTTATAAGAATTTTATATACGATTTTAAGAAAACACAAGATGGTTGAGTATACTAAAAAAGCTAACAAAATGTTTAGTAATAAATGATTTCCTTAAGTTGACCAACATATTTTACAATTTGAAAATTCTTCAATATTTCTCCCAAAGTATGACAGCACAATACGGTCGAAAAGAAAATCTTTAAAAAACTTGATTTTGATCCATTCGCAATCTAGCTTAAAACGAAGAGCAATACTCCCAAGGCTAGTTGTAGATCCAGAAAGTTCTTGATGCACTTGAAAAATTCCAACATACCGGGATAGACAAAATTCGTTGACCATCGCCAACATGCTGAAGAGAAGACAAAACTCGTTTGGCCAGGCCAGGGCGAGAAAAGTCGTTCACATTGCGAATAAGTTCGATCCGTTTGCAAAAGCTTCAAGCTCCGAACGATCAACGCCGGGCGGCGCGGCGGCGGCATGCGACGACGACGAGAGTTGTTTAGTTTGGTGCGGATTAAACCAGAGAGGGTTCGCCTCTGTTCCAACGAGCGGGAACAGAGAAAGCGATCGTCGATGGAAAGTCCCGATCGGGTTCGGGGCGTAATGAACATAGCTACCGTAAAGTGGAGCGCTCTTGACTATAGTGCTTTACAAAATTATTGATTGAAAAAAAATATTTGAGAATCATTTCTGTTTGACTATATTTCGGCGGTCAAGTGATTCTCGCATTTATGTTCGAGAGGTGAACTCCCAAACAGAGGCCTCTATTGATTTAGTAGCCTTCTTCTCCTTTGTTGTACTAAAAAACATTTGCTGTTTGGAAACACCAAGTCTTGTAGATTGACCGAAAACTCGATTGTTTCGGACAGCCTAAGGAATTATCTACTGACATCAACTAATCATTCGCTTCAGTTTCATTACCACCGATTTGTACTATTCAGCATTCCTATTCTGTTTTAATCTGTTGCTCATAGCTTCCATTTTCACCAAACACAAAGACAACAAACAGCAAATCGGATTGTCTCTTAATTTTTGCGTTTTTTCAACAGTGGTACATTTTAAAATGCCAATAAAAATTGGACGTAGGAAGAAGTTTTCCGAATGAATCATGACCGGCAGTGTGTCGTTTGTATTTTTCCGTGCACCGCAGAATCATATCTGTGGTAGTGCAACACCGAGTGATAGTACCAACACTTATTCAGGAAATGGTGTGGTTGGCAGGGTTGCCACTACTTTTTGGGAAAAGTCTGGCATGTTTTAAATTAAAAATCTGGCAAAATCTGGCCGAAACATTTGGTCATATCATTATTTAAATTCAGTTTTTCTAATTACGAATGTGATTTGAATATCTCAACCAATATTTGAAATTTAATTTTTGGAACTTTTTTATGCTTTTGTTTTATGGTTTTCGACTTCTATTGTTTTAAGGGGAGGTGTTCTTCTTTCTACATATTTCTCAAAACAATTTAATGTCCGTAAAAGGAGCTTCTAAAAATTAATATCTTAACATAGGAAGTTCTGATTTTATTTGGAAAAAAAATTAAGAATATCTACAGAAACTTGAAGCATTAATGGCTTCATACAACAAAACTCATATTTCATTGAGTCTAAACAAAAACGAACTCGGACCTCCAAAACAAAAACATGTTTTAGTTTAATCAATCTTTTTCGTGTCGGTCACTATTTTCGGTTATCATGTTGGTGGCTGCATTCCATACCAGTGAAGTTTGACAGTTGACAATTGATAAAATAGCAACGCTCTTACCGCGCTACCAAATTTGGTCACCTGTCAGTTCCGCTACTGTTATGGCAGAGCGTTTAGTAGCGACCGATAAAGTTTCAAGTAACAATTACTGCGCTGCCAAACGGCTTATACTGACCACCGGTAATCTTGCTCTAAGTAATTTCTCAAAGGGTATAAATAATGGTACCTCAATCTGAAGAGGCCTTTGAATATGACAATAATATAAAGAAATATCTAAATATAAAACGACTATAATTCCGGAATGATACGATACGTAATTTTGAAATGATATTAAAAGTAATACGGTGTTAATTTGGATTAGTTTGAAAAAATATCTCCAAAAATCACGCAAATTTCGTTAATCCTGCTCATTTAGAATCGAATGGGATTAAATTTTGTGGACAAGATACTTGAAGAGTGAAGCTGACTTTGAAAAAAAAAAATGAAAAAATAGGTAGGCAGGCAATAATTTTCAAAAATTCTGCCTGAAATTAGAAAAGTCTGGCATTATGGATGGTTTCTCTTTTTGTCTTTTTGGTGCAAAAAAGTCTGGCAGTGCCAGATTTATCTGGCATAATGGCACCCCTGGTGGTTGGTAGTTTCCATCATGAATTCCTCCTTTGAAAAAATCTTTACTCTCGTGTCAGTTGATGCTATTTGTTTTACAGTCACTAAAATGATTGTGAAAAGCAGGCAAGAAAGGCAAAATGGTCCTTACACAGACAAACAGACGTAACTCTTAAATGAATTAAGTAAATGCTAAGTCTGATTGATAATGATAGTGCATCGCAAGGATCTCCTTCACAATTTGGACATTAAACTTATTAAACTTAACCAACCTATCTTTTCCGAAGTAAAGTTTAACCACGGACCAATCATCCTTGGTATAACCACAGATAACAGATATTTAGGCTGGTATCCGATACGTGGGTAAACATCCGCAACCGTTGATTCAAATGCATCGAAGATTTGGAATGCAATTGCAAATCGTTTGGAGATGGCGTGCCGATCATTTTTATGTGAAACGCAGCCAAATTGCGCTGTCAAACGTATTGGCTGCGTTCGACTATTGCTAATCAGTTGCGCCTGTATATACTTCCGCAATCAGTTGAGTAGATGGCAGTAGTGAGTCAATGTATATCAATAAAAAGTTTACACAAGATTTTCAATAAAATTTGTTCTAGATTAAATATATGTTATCTGTGCTTAAACATATTACCTACACAGAAAAAAATTCCATGGTAACAATTACTATTTTGTAGACTACGCCATGTTCTTAAAACAACCACACATTTTCAGTTAAATTAACCATACATTCGGACAAATTCACCACTGATTCAGTTCATGTAACAACATTCCACCACGACCACAGTTGATTTTTACTGCGCGCATGGTAAAATCACGTAAAATCAAACGGGGTTTTGTCTGCTGAAAATCGTCGGTGCGTATTCTTAAATTAACCCTCGGAATGGTAGTTTCAACCATAACATTTTTTTGCGTATACATAATAAAGGATCTGATTTCACCAATCGATGCTTCCGCCTTCAAGGGACATAAGAATATATCTAATGATATTTTGCAAATCTTTTATATTATTCTACCAAGTTTTGTTGAGTTTTGAAACATCACAGATTGAGAGGGTGACCTTTTCTTATATAGGGTGAAATGCACAATAGTGGACCCCCTAGTAGCGGAATTTCATGCCTATTTTCAACATATTAAATACGCATGATATCTAGTATCATGGTATCCATAAAACATTCAAATACACGAAATAACCCGACCAGTAGATAGTAACAGATTTATATCAGGACTTGTTATTCTGTTACAGCAGTTTCTTATAACAGCGGTTGTTATAAAACATGTACCATTAGTAGTTAAAATAACAAAAAGAGATTTTCTTCTAGTTTTAACAAAAATATTACTGAATATGTTATTTTTTGAACAAAATTATAACTCGTTGTGCTACATAAAAAAGGGTGAAAATAGCTTATACTATAACAAATTATGTTCTTTAAAAGATAATGATTATCCATAATGTAGGCAATTAACTTTGTCCAGCTGTTTCTACTTTCAATATAAGTTCAAGTTATACTGTAGGTAGTATCTTCGTTTTTTCCAATTGCTATCTTCCAAAAATGTAGGCAATTTTTTTTCCGGTAGAAATAAACATAACACATTATGTTATAATCATGTTATGACGACCATGAAATTTTCTTTCCTCCATCTTTGGCAGAGAATTTATAACAAAATTATCGCAAGTTTTGTTATTTGTAACACATATTGATATAATTGTGATAAAATTTTGTTATGACTAACTGGTCGGGAATTCATTGAAATTAACATTTCAAAGTCTGACTGAATATTGACTTATTAAAATCTATAATTGCGGTACCGACTGGATTTTGGTTTTCGCAGTCTGTGGATTCAAGAACGATTTTCGCTTACGTTCCCGACGTTTCGGCAGATTGATTTGGCCTTTCTCAGGGGTCGTAAAGTCTATCCGCAACAACGGGCTGGGCGGATTTGTATAGAGTGTAAATCAATCACACTCTGCTGTGCAAAGGGCTTGCTTGGCTAAAGCATTTGATGAGACTTGATTGATTAATCGCTGATTCCAAGTTTACAAGACTTTTATGAAATTGATTTGAATTAAATTATTCCATCACACCTAATTTGCATCTTCTATGGCATAAGGTGGAGTGAAGCGCTTGAATTGGCGGTGAGATCGATGGGTTGACGTCTTTTGAAGCAAAACATAGCACTTTTAACTGGTCTAATCCCGTTCTTGCGTATAGAGCTTGCTGACGTATTATCATCTTTCTCTTCCAAACGCCTAAGGAACGTTTCCAGATCAAAACATAGCCTATCCCGTCTATGCGCTTGAAAGAGAAGGATGATTTGACGTCAACAAGCTCTAAAAGTAGCAGAATGGCTAAGTCGAGCCAAAACAGTGTTTCGCCTCCGAAAGTATACATGAAGAATAATAGGCGATTTAGTCCACTTTCTTTTTACCATATCTGGAATGATTGCGGCTACCGTGGTGTGGTAATGTAAATCACTTGCCCCAAAAATTGCTGAAAATTTCTCAACTTTGAGTGATTCTTGACGTCTCACACGACACAGCCCGGTTCCGTCAGTCTCTCCTGGTTATGATTCTGTATGTTTCAAAACTTGTAAATGTGAGGGCAGGCGCGTTCAATCGTTTTTAACCAAAAAACACCGCGCAAGATTCGGGTATGACATGAACAAATTTGATACTTGTAGCCTCTTAGCTGCTCCGATGGGATAAAAGGGTATAGGAATTTATGCTGAGCACTGGGTCGACTTATTCAATAATACTCTTGCAATCCAACATGCACTCACTCCAGTGGAAGTTAAGAACTAAACTTTCGAACACTTACCGGTGGGGGAATAGGTGTAAACTAATTTCTACAGTCTAGGTATTTTGTTTATCCAAAGGTAAAGATGCAGTCTCTCAGTGGACACGACAAAGTAGAAGTTGCAAAGATAGGTGAACTTAAAAATCCTAAGGAGTGCGTCGTTTTAAATAATCTCAACTCATTGTAATTCTTAATTTATTAATTAATCCATACAAGTACTTTGAGAGAGACGATTTATAATGGTGTACATACGCTTTTGTTGCTGACTTGCTGTCTCGTTGGCAAGCATTGCTGATTCGCGGCGAGGGTCGATGAGGCCTTTTCTGTAGACGGTTCCTTCGGCAAGGTGCCGGAGATAGTGATCGCTGATCTTGGCCAGCTGATTTAGATGGCGGAGTGCCGGATGGTTCGGCGAATGGACTTGCCGGAGATCGCAGCGAGGGCCGATCCGAACGGCGTTGAACCGACGAGGGTGGTCGAAGGTAGGCAGGCGTATTCGGACGACGGACTGCCGGATGGTTCGCCTGATGGACTTGCCGAGGATCGTTGTAGGGCCGATTTCGTACGGTGGTGTGCCGGCGAAGGTGGTCGCTGGTTGGTAGGCCGCTTAGGATGGCGTGCTGCCGGATGGTGCGGCTTGCCGGGGATCGAGGACGATGGTCAGCAGGCCGATTAGGACGTCGCCCTAGTAGCACAGTTCTGGCAGATGGACTTGCCAGGGAACGTGGTCGATGCTTGGCAGGACGATTAGAGCGGCGTGCGGCGGATCCCAAGATGGCCGCGGAGGTGGCTTGTCGATAGCGGGTCCTGCGCCTCGACCCGGGTCCTGGACTCTGCTACGGATAAAAGAAGTCCCTTGGAAAAGGGTCACAATAGAAAAGACCCTATTCTGGACCAATTCCGAACGGTTAATACACCACTTAAGGTGATTATAGAATGAAGCCCGTGGTGAATTTCAAATTCACCACACGTTTATTCACATACATTTCCAAAAGCCAAATCTGGCGTAATAGTTTTCGTACAGTGCTGAAACTCAAATTATGATTGTTCAGCATAACTAAGCAAACGATCTACCATTATTTCAGCCACATACGCGTTATGGTTCTTTCATCTCGTGCTCTTGAAAAAATATTGGAAAAGCACGTGGTTTACAAAATGGCCGATTTCTGGCTTTATTGTATAATCACCTTAACGTCTCTTTCTAAATACATAGCTCGTTTTAACTATTCTTGCTGTATAATTACCTTTTCCTTTTTTTATGTTTTCACTCGATAGATTTATTACAGTTATTTTCCCACTGAGGGCTATTTTTCCACTGAGAAATAGTCTACTTTTAGAAGAGCTTGATTAACATAGCCCGAACTACACTTTTAGGAGCTTTAATTTCACCACTTGATTAATACAAAAATTTACTGCATCCAACCGTCTTCTTACTTTGGTAGTCACGTTCCAACTGTCCTGGAAGCTCTTTTCTTTGGAAGGTTTTGTATTTTACCTTTAGGTATTAAATTTTGAAAACCAGAAGTTGTCAAATTTCTACAACTGTTCGTTAATGATGGCAACCATTCTGCACCGGTATATAAATTTACCACGAGGGAACTGTTCCCGCTCAAATCGCTGCAAAGAGATCGCGCATTTGGGTCTCTGTAACGGGTAGTATTGAAGAAGTATTGCGGCTCATGCATGGTTTGTTACAACTGGATGTACGTCGCCAGTAAGGTTGTAACGTAGAATATTTATTTTTTCATTAGGGTGGGGTAAAGGAATTCGAGGCTCACCGGTGACGTGGATTATTGAGAAGGATGTTTGTGCCACCAAGCTACACATTGGGACCAACGGTTACATACTTTCTTGGCCTTCACCAGTATTCTGTCTTCGGTTTTCTGTTGAATGACTTCGTCATTGATGGACTGCCAAGTTAGTCTGATCAATCCAGCAGTAGAACGCAGTCAGAACTTTTACAACAATTATTTTCAGGGTTTAAAAACCTTCTGCAGCATGAGTAGGAGAACATTGGTCTAATCTTAAGCCCGTTTAATTTCGTCAAATGCAGAGATGTTCTCGGCTTGCAGTGGGCGAGTGACTGGGTCGTCAATTTCATTTCAACCCCAGATAAACTGTAGCAACGTTGGCTACGCCCATTGACATAAATGAGGGGGGCTGGGGGAGGGGGTCTCACTCCATCATAATGAAATAGTGGAAGACCAATGAACTTGTTTCTCACCTCTGATAAATATTCCTGTGTATCAGTGAAATTGCACTTGGTGTTAATTATGAAAAGGGAATATCTCATTGAATGATCTAAAAGACATGTGGTCATCCATCACGAACTAGAGCGACAGTTTTCCAGCAGACATTCACTTCCCTAGCAGTATGATAATCTCCACAAGAATTCTCATTGGAATTTCTGAAGATTTTTTTTTCAGAATCAAAATTTTCAGCATTCCAATTGGAATCCAAAAAGATTTCTCACTGGATTCATTTCGGTTTCGAGGGATACCCTTGGGAATCTAAGGAGGATACCCTTTATAATCCATGGAGGATTCGCTTCAGAAATTCCTCCAGAATCGTTCGAAGATTTGTTTCCGAATCGTTTGGAGATTTGTTTCGGGATTCCTTGACGATTTGTTTCAGAATGCTTTGAAAATTTTCTTAGGAATCCTTCTGACGATTTGCTTCGGAATCCCTCGACGAATAGCTTCGGAATCATACGACGATTCTTTTCGGAATACATCATTTGATGATTTGCTTCGGAATTCCTCAACGATTTGCTTCAACATCCCTGGAGGGTTCCTTTCGGAATCGCTGGTGTATTCTTTTCGGAATCGCTGGAGGATTCTTTTCGGAATACCTGGAGGATTAATTCGAAGTCCCTCCTGACGATTTGCTTCAGGATCCCTCGACATATTGCTTTAGAATCCTTCTACGATGTGCTTCTACACAGAAAAAAATGATGAAAACTAATTAGCGTGTAAAAAATATAGACGTGGAAAATTACACTACTCCTGGTGGATATGGATCTTTTCCAACTAGTTGTCCCTGAATGTATGCAATTTCTATTGCATTATGTCAATTCCTATGGCATAAATCAAATAAAAACTGACATAATGCAATAGGAATCGCATACATTCAGGCGATAATATCGATTAAATTTACGCTCTTTTTGGCGTTCCCTTTATGTGCATTACTTTTCGTGTAAATTTCAACAACTTTTTCTATCTGTGTACATCGCTGGAACATTGCCTACACAGATAGAAAAAGTTGTTGAACTTTACACGAAAGTAATGCACATAAAGGGAATGCCAAAAAGAGCGTAAATTTAAACGATATTATCGCCTGAATGTATGCGATTTCATAGGCATTATGTCAGTTTTTATTTGATTTATGCTATAGAAAATGACATAATGCTATAGAAATTGCATACATTTAGGGTGAACTTGTTGGAGAAGATCCATGTACGCCCAGAATAATGTAATCTTCCGCGTCTTTATTTTTTACGCGCTTATTAGATTTCATTATTTTTTTCTGTGTACGAAATCACTTAAAAATTCTTTTTGGAATGTATGGAATGAACATTCCCGATGAAACTCCTGGAACATTCCCGTCGGGATTCCTGGAGGAATTCATTCGGACTTTCTAGAAAATTCTCATTAGAATCCCTGAAACATTTCCGTCGGATTTTTCGGAACATTCTCGTCGGAGTCCCTGGAACATTCCTGTTTAAATTCCTGGAATATTCCCATCGGAATTCCTGGAGGATCCCTAGAAGATTCCCATAGAATCCCTGAAATATTTCCGTTGAAATCCCTGCAATGTTCCCGTTTGAATTCCTGAATCGGAATCCCTAAAAGATTTCTGTCGACATTAACAATTTTATTTCATCGCCGACATTTTGATCCAGGGATGGGATTTTCTTCAGGGCTCGATGGCAGTCAATATGTTAATTATCGTTATATTCAAACGGGTGTTTGTCATGAATTTGGTGGAAATTGTTTCTGGCCTCATTGACAAAATATAGATCACTTCAAAAACTTTTCTGACACTAATTTTGTCACACACTATAGGGGGTGTTTTGCAGCCGGAAAATGGGCGATTACTATATTGTGGCAATGAGGCCAGAAACAATTTCCCCCAAATTCATGACAAACACCCATTCGAATATAGCGATAATTAACAAATTGACCGCTATCGAGCCCTGAAGAAGATTCCATCCCTGGATCAAAACGTCGGCGATGAAATAAAATTGTCAACGCTATTATTCATGACTGATAGCAAATCCCAAAATTTATTTATATATTAATAACTGTGGAAGTGCTTAGTGAACACTAAGCTGCGAGGCGAAGAAGAAGAAGAAGGAACATTTCGGTCAAACCGTGTTTTTAGCTAACCGACCTATTCAGTCAAGCGACTTTCGACATGATGGCCTTCTGCCGAACGGCATAAGACCGATAGACTGTAAGCCAAACGACCCCATTTGCGAGTATGTGTCAGTGCAAAAACAAAAAGAATAGCTGAGTTCCATGAAATGAATTGATGTAGGTATCCAGAATAACAACCTGTTTTCAAAATACAAACTTTCTTGGATCTGATGTTCGGCAGCAGAAGTCGGGGATGAATTATTCGATGACATATAATGCTGAACAACGGTGGAATCGGATCTTGAATCATTAAAATTCGTTCGCCACCAAAGGTTGGTTTTATACCCGGATTGCAGTAAAAAAAGACTAAACTCGATGGTACAGGCCTCGTACTTTAAGAAGCTGACGAGAGCTGCAAGCCAGGCTGGAAGGCGATTTGAAGGAGATCATGTAGATGAGTTGAGGTATTTCGGGTACCGCCAAAGCCGGACACCCTCTACCAATCCCGGCTGACGATCTTTTTTATCCAGCTTATGGTGTCAGCCATCGATGTGGTAAGGTGATGGACCTCAGCCAATAGGTGCGCCGTCACATTCTTCGGCACCTGAAATGGTCTAAAATTCAGGCAAAGGACTGGTATACGTTATCGAGGATGCGTCATGCCCTGATTTAGGGGATGTGTTGATCGTAGCTTCGGAGAACTGTGACTGCACTGGCAGAGTCGGTAAGTTGGACGAGGACGAGCAACTCCCTGTGTCGAAACCGAATCATCATCGTAGCGGTGCTCGTGGTTTATTTACGGTGGGGTTATGAGTTACGGTGAGCATTAGCCTATGGGGAAACCTGCTGTTTATGATTGCTTGCGCAACCCGTAAAAGTAAAGATTCAAGAGTAGACCTCTATTGTTGGTCCTGTAGGACCTAAAGAGTGCTTAAGTTAGATTTACTATAGTACGATATCTAACGCGAACAGACCATAAGTGGGGCAGAATCATTAGGCCTCGGTCGATCAACACCCCGTGGACCTACACTATCTTCCGGTGATGCGGGATGCGGCTTTGGTGAACACGGGTGCGCCCTGGGGTATCTTCGATGACTAACAACAACAAGTCGTCGGCGCAAATTAAGGTGATTATAGAATGAAGCCAGAATTCGGCCATTTTGTAAACCACGTGCTTTTCCAATATTTTTTTCAAGCGCACGAGATGAAAGAACCATAACGCGTATAGGGCTGAAATAATGGAAGATCGTTTGCTTAGTTATGCTGAACAATCATAATTTGAGTTTCGGCACTGCACGAAAACTATTACGCCAGATTTGGGCTTTTGGAAATGTATGTAGATAAACGTGTGGTGAATTTGAAATTCACCACGGACTTTATTCTATAATCACCTTAAGTTGTAGATGTTGCAAGGTGGATGGTGAAAGATCCTGTTCATGGCATCAAGAAAAGGTGTCTGTCTCTTCTCGAAGGAGCGTGGATTCTTTGTTTCCTATTAAGACTTTGATAGAGCGTCCCGTGAGCATGGTACAGATGAAGGCGTGAACGTTCCCGAAGAATATCTACTCACACCTTCAAGATGTCTAGGGAGACCAGGTCGGCATTGCCCGAAAGCATCTCTTAGCCCAGCGAAATAGGAGCTCGTCCCAAATTCTGGCTGTCCGTTTGATCCAGTTGATTTTCAAAAGCAAACATTGGGACTGGATTCACCGTCGAATGCAATATATTGCGGATATATCGGACAACGCTAGGTTCGAAAAATATAACTGCCCACATTCGATAAACTTTCGGTGCCCGCAACCTGAAAATGCAATGGTGTAAAAAAATTAAATTGGAATCTTTCTGCTATCGTCTTAATAAGTAGGAAATACATGTTTTCTCCCATATCCGACGGTTCGGTATTTTTATTGGTGTGATTAGTGCGCTACAAACTTCTAACCCTTTGAAGAAAGTTAAATAAACTAATCGAAAGGTTGGATGTCTACATAAATATTAAATTCAACAAAGTTCTGACAAAAATTCCTAAATAGTATTGTCAGAAAAGATTTATAAATTTTTTTATGTTTATGCTTTGCAGTAAGTGAAACTGAAAAGTTTTTAACAGCTTGTGCCACATTAAAATTGTAGTACAGTGCAAGTTGTTTTCGAAAAGTTTATGTACTCATTTTTTATATTTCATTAAAAAATACAATTGCAGTTTTTACTTTTAAAGTTCTTATTTTAAGATCAATAATTGATCTGGACGATTATTGCTTTATTTCCGTTATGAACTCCAGAACACGTATATTTTCAAACACACATAAACTCACCCCACCCCACGGTAACTCGTTTCCAACGAGGTACTACGCAGTCCGGGCAGAGGTGGGGAGTAAGTACCTACCTTGCGAATTGCCGACAGGATCGTGGCACTTCGCTCTAGTCGCATCGGCCAGTTGGTAGTTTGGGCTCGCAGCGAATGCGGTGGCATTCGGGAGTTGCTTCTAATAGTTTTTTTTTGCGTTCTGACTCGGATAGATATAGTGATCGTATACTTGGGCGCCTAATTTGCCAAACAGTACTACGGTTTAAGATTTTTACCCAATCGGACAAGGTAGACCGGCAAGGAAACCACTGATATCAAAGGCAATCCCGAATGTATACGAAAAAAGTAACATCTACGCAAGTGGCCATCATTGGAGGACGAGAAAGATAAAAAGATAGTAAGTGGTATTTTTAGCCCGATGGAATTGAATATTGTCGAATGGATCGATCGATCGTTAAGATCCGGCTTTAATCGGTAGTGAATTCCTCTCACGTGCGTGTGCAAAATAATGCTGTGTATTGATCAGTTTGCAGATGGAGTTTGCATCCACAATTGATCGTTTGTTTGAGAAACCACACATTTCCATTTGACGTAGTGCGCGAAGAGGTGACAAAAAAACTGTATGAACCGTCATGGACTCCCAATCGCTTTGAATTATTTTCAACTGGAGAGATGTTCAGTTAGTAGTGCGACTTGATGAGGGAGTGCACTATTGGATTTAAAATTTTTGAGTTGAGAAAGCTCACTCGGACTTTCGTGATTTCTGATACAAACTGAAGAGTTTCAGAACAGTGATTGTAGTGTATTTCTAAGCGGGAAATTTAATCATCGTGAAAAGGGCATACGTGTGTCCATGAACAAACGGTTTGATCAGTTTCTAGACAAAAGAAGGTTAGAAAACATTGCATCTGACTCAGTGATAAATGATCAACTGGATCTATGCATCTTTTGATATCAAGTATGGACGTGCTCAACGCAGATTTCAAGTGTTTAAATCTTTGAATCTCAGAAATATTTACATATGGAATGTAAAAAACTGAAACATTTAAAAGCATATTCAATCATTTGGTTGATATTAACACAATATCGATTATGTATAGTTGTTGCTAGCGAAATTGTATTTCTGATTATTGAAACTATTGTCCCATTTAACCGTTAACACTCGAGTACACGCCTTATTTTGTACAATACTGTCGAAAAGCCCTCGCTCGCTCGAGATGCACAGCACGAGCGCGGTGGCATATGTGACTCAGGAGTGCGCGCGTGGTGGACACTCATTAGTAAGAAATTGCAGATCAGATGGAAGAATGAAGTGTGAATTGACTAACAAAACAAAAAATCAAATGTTTCACCGATTCGAACCTGGCGCTAATATTTAATAAGTGATTGAATAATAGCTCGATCTGCAAATTCACGGAAAATTCCTCTCAAACAGGGAGAAAAAAAAAACAAAGGAAAAAGTCTGTTATTGCTTAATCATGCAAATTGAATACAGTTCAATTAACAAAACCTCTTTTGATGGTTCTTATGCCGTATGTTCCAGGTTAGGCGAGCCATCGTATGACGTATTTGGGGGCGGACGATATTTTTCAAAACCATCCCAAATGCATTAGTTTCCTGGTTTGCTCCCTCCCAAATACGTCACAACTTGGTGCCCGTGACAGGTAGCTGGAACGGTTACGCCTTTAATAAAATTAAGAAAGGGTATGAAACATAAATTGCTCAATTCTTTAATTTAGAAAAACATGACGTAGATAAGTATAAATGACACAAATTCAGTTGGAAGATAATAAATTTGCAACGTTTGTTCTACATTTTTCGTTCTCTACTTTGAGAGTCACACTTTAAAACCATTTTTTTTATCATAAAAGTTATATCGAAAATTGTCACAAAACTTTAACCCTTTATAAGCAAGTGGCAACTATATTGCCACCAACAAATTATATGTTTTTCTGTTCATTAGGGACAGCTCTACTTATTATTTCCCATGTAGTGGCTATATTGACTACCTAGTAACACCCCAGATGAATTTGAGCCATTAAATAAACTGAAATGTCAATTTGACAGTTTTGACAGTTTTTTACGAACGGATCATATGTTTCGAGTGGAAAAAGTATTTTCTGTTGTAATTCGTTATTAAAACGACAAAGAAAATGATTAGCGTGAAAAATGTTTTGCGTTTCTGGATATTTGGTTTTAGAATTTTTGACTAAATTGTGTTTTTTCCCAAGGGCCCCCCCTTGGGAACAAACAAAGGCGCAAATTTTTGTTTCGCTTGTGACGCGTTTTCACTTAAAAATGTAACGTCTCTTGATTTGACTGGTTTTACGTTAAACCTAATTTTTAAAAATCTTTTATTTATTTTTGTTGTTGCCTGTTTTCAAGGCAGGGGCAAATTTATTGCCACCAATGTTGTCCCGCTTGCCGGGTAGTCACCAATTTTTCAATGTTTCTGGACTGTTTAATGTATAACAAACATTCATTTGGATTTAATATCATGTCAACATTGTGTCCTATTGTTGTTCTTGTTAATTTATTGTTTAGATTCGTCTGTGTTATACTTAAACTGTGTTAAACTCAACAATCGAGAATATCTATTTAACCCATTTATTTCGAATCCCCACAATTTAATTATCGGGAATTGTTTTTTGATTATTTTTTTCTTCTTGTTTTCTTAGTATCTCTTTTGTATTAGTTTCTTCTTTGATTTTCTGTTGATTTATTTGCAATTTGAAGTAATATTCTCGCTAACATCATCTTTATTCAGATATAGTTAATATGTCTGTGTCTTTATAAAAAATTGTTTCGTATCAATTTGGCTTACTATAATCACTGTTATAATATCAAAATTAGTTTTAAACAATATTTCATGAAACATTTAATAAAAATATAAAACCATATTGCTGTTCCAGAGTAAACTTTCATCTTTCTGGTTCAGATTATAACGATAACCGCGGCTGTCACTTCATACGTTCCCACTGTTGTTTTGCATGGTATTCTACATGACAGAACCAAATATCAGGTTTTTATTTCAGTGTTTCGAAGTTTTTCAGGCTTGTGGTAGAACTTTGCCAGCATCGGAATTTGTAAAGTGGAAAAATATAAGAAAATCCGCAATATCAATTCGGTTGTTCGAACCGTTCGAACTCGACCAAAATGGTAAATGTGTTTGAACTGTGGCATATGGTAATAATACCTACATGATAACAAACACCTTTATTGTTTAAAACACCTCTACACATTTTAAGTCTCACATTTTGTTTGTTCAAAGCAGGTTCAAAGCCAAATTCGCAGACGCCGTTATCCGATTAGGCGACTAGAGTACTAGATCGAAAAATTTCCGTTACCTAAACGACATCAACAAAAAATGTGACTTTTTGTCAAAAGTGGTCTGGCGGCTTCCTAAATCCCCACACTTGTTGTAAAACCTGGGCTGCTGTGATTAGATCATCTTACTCACAAATGAAGTATGGCATAACAATGCCTGTAGCGTTTTTTAAGTTCTGCTTCAGTGGTCTTCCGTAAATATCGATGGAGACATAAATCAAAACTTCTAGAAACAATATATTGAGGATATTTAGATGCTTCTCATATTAATTCAGGAGGACACTTATTAATAACCGAGTGAAGTCAACTGCCTCATTATTGCTTTTGTTAGCACCAATAAATAAGCCACAAAACAATCTTTACCTGTTCCAATAGTTTAATCCAGAATTACATCCATTTTTTCGTAATTGCAGTGTTATTTTCGGAGATTGAATTTGCTTCATTTGCATATACAGATTATGTATGATGCTTAATTTTGGAATGGGTTGAACAACTCGTTATTTAAATTTCATTAGATACTGAACTGATGCGTTAGTGACACTAACGTACAATAAATTATTGATATTTATTATTATTTTGAATAGGGTAAGGCACCCAGAAATCGCCCTCCCCCTGTTTTCGCCCACCGATTTTAAAATCTCCATTTCTCGCAAACTAGTTGTAGAAAACAGTTAAAGTTCAAGTTTTTTTTAAACTGTTTAATAATCGAATGGAAAAGTTAATCCATGTCTCACACTGATAGTAATAGGCAGAAAATATGTTTTGTATCTAAAGAAAAAGCATTGAGGACATAAAAGCCGAAATTGCGTTGGAATGAGCCAAAATAAAATTTTTATTTTTTATTTTTAACACAGAGTTTTTAACTGAGTTTTTTATTTGACGGATTACAAATGGTTTTTGGCTTCAGCTGCTTACGATTTTGAGACAAAATGGGGTATATAAACCAAGAAAAGGTTGTAGCGCATTTTACCCAACCGGCGCATTTTATACATATTTCCTGTACTGAAATTTTCCACATTACGATGAAACATTAAAAGATTTTTCGAAGCAAAACGCCATATCAGCTCTAACCTGTGAAGTACCACGCGCCTCCACGCACTGTCCATATACAAAAACGACAGACAAAAACGCCTGGTATGTCGTTCCAAAACAGTTGCTACTAATCAATCTTTTTTTAATTTGAATATTATTTAAATTAACTATGAATTTTGAATGGCATCTGGTAGTTATGTTTCTAAACTGACGTATGAGGTAAACATTCTCATGAAAATCGTAACAGTTATTTGTTACCGGTTCAATACGGGTGGGTCATATATGACCCCCCGAGCAGGAAAGATTGGCTCAATAATACCTAATTATGTGATTGATACCATACTCTGTTATGAACTAGCTCTGCATAGGAGGTAAAATACCAAAGGAATAATTCCAAAAATTAATATGCACAATACTTAAGCCATAACATACTCAGTTATTAAATTGAATTTCAATACCAAATGCATAATCAATTATTATTCGTTTGGTATTGAAACACCTAAGCACGTTATCTCTCAGGTATTCTGCATAGTTTTTGGTGCTTTACCTCTTATGCAAGGCTAGTTCATACCAATTTCTGTTATCGAGTTCTTCGCTCGTGCTCGGGCCAGGACGAAAATCAGCTGTTAAAAATAAGTTTTAAAAAATAGAGCTTTGCTTTCTTCAGCAAAAATGTTTCAAAATAAACTGTTTTATCCAGGAAAAATATTGCACAGGTCAGGTTAAGGGCACTATGATGATCTAGAGCGTCCAAACTATTCATGAGTTGTAATTTTGATGTTCTAGGGAATCAACACCATTCTTTACCATATTCTGGTTAAATAAATGAAATTGTAATGCTTTATGATAAAATCTTGCGCCTGTCCAGCGGCATAACAGATCTTTTTCAATATCTACGATACTCCAAACAGTCCTTGAATTCAGATCTTAATATTCAAATCGATCAACAAGAAGATCTACGATGTCTCCACTATTTAAATGAGTTGGTGGAATAGCTCCATGGGACTTCGTTATCCAAGATATTGACCGATGTTATTGACATTCGTTACAGAACTCGTTTTACTTCTAGGACTCTCCAAACTGTCTTTGAGCTCAGATCCTAATCTAACAGATCAATATGAAGATCTTCTATGTCTTCAGTTTGTTATGAGTTAGAATAGCACCACGGCAATTCGTTACATCATTACAAACACTCCAAACAGTTAGTGTTCATGAGTTCAAATCTTTATATTCAGATTGATCAACAAGAAGATCTAAGATGGTCTAGCATGAATTTACCGCCAAAAATGTGTATGGCGATGGACATCTGGGGAAGATCCATAAAGTAGGTCACGCAAAGCAATTACCATTTTCAACACCCCTCCCCACTTCGTTACACTTCTTGCAATCAACTTCTAGTATTTTTTTTTTGTCAATCGTCAAGGTGCTCAGACTCCTCGTGCCGATAAGGAAGTGACGTACTTTGTGAACCTTACACAAATTTCATCAAAAAGAAGCATTTCTCGAAAAAACAATCACCAATTACCAGTACGTCTACTAAATCTTTTTTTCGGTAAAGAAGATTATTATTGGGAAACTTAACTATTGATACTTTTTGGTACACTGCTTCCAAAAAAATGAATCCTAGTGTGCTGCAGTTTCGAATTTGATTGTTTTTATTGATTTCACAACTAACATGAATGTTTTACTGAGGCGCCTTCTGTTGTAAATATCACAGAATCACATCAAATAGCTGCAGAGAAACTGAGAGAGAGATTTTGTTTTAGCTATTACATTTAATTCATTTTTGCAATTCCTGATCATAATACCTGGTTTACAGTTGGCATTCGAGTGATAAAACGGCCTACTTTTCCATACCAATGAAAAGGGTGCTCTAATGAACATTATGCAACTCAAATGGGTTGCACAATAATAGTTTGTGCAACAAGTTTCAAAAAGATGATTTTTTCGGCACGAGTTGTACATTCAGCACGAGTTGTATCGGCAAGCCTCGTTGGATAAATACTACGAGTGCTGAAAAAATCGAGTTTTGCAACGAGTTGCACACGCTATTTTTTGCAATGACGAAAAATAGACTTTAATTTGATAAATCTGTACCAAAATTCTATAGTCTAATTTACTGCACATGATCATTCTCGCCAATAAATCATGTAGCTGCAGAGAACAATCAGATTCATATTACCGTGCCATATTGCACAGTTCGATAAGCCGTGAAGCGATAGATGTACTTGCCTTTGAATATTTTTGATTTCATGTCCACCAAACTATTTCATTTATTACGCGTTGCAGAGAGTTCACTATTTTAACACTTACCCAAGCTAATTCAGCAAAATGTAGTAATGTAACAACTGTTCTGATGTTGGTTTTCATTATAGCTCCCAAATGAGTGTTATAATGACTATTATGCAACCCATTTGAGTTGCATAATGTTCATTAGAGAGCCCATTTCGTTGGTATGGAAAAGTAGGCCGTTTTATCCTTCAAAGACGAACTGTAAACCAGATATTATGATCAGGAATTGCAGAAAATCCATTATAGCACTCATGTTGGTGCTATAATGGGGAAACAGCATTAGAAAAATAGTTACATGACCACATTTAGCTCAATTAGCTTGGGTGAAAAAAATGGATGGACATGACATCAAATTCTCCAAATGCTATTTATCTTTCGCTTTATGGTCTGTCGAGCGTACAATGTGGCACAATAACATAGAATATAGAATAGGCAAGCCTCGTTGGATAAACGTACAACTCGTGCTGAAAAAATCACTTTTTGCAACTATTTTAGATAAGTATGGTGAAAAGCTTTTGAAATGAAATTTTATTAAATTATCCAAACGTAAATTACTTTACTCTCTCACATAAATGTTAGTCTAAGTAACAACTACTTTCGTGCAATATAGAAACCATTTGTATTGTCGAATGAATGTGTTGCGAGCAGGCATTGCAAACCATCCCATCATTCGATCTTTTGAGAAAAGATACTGATAAAATAATGGGATATCGCTCTTACCTATCTATCCGCTCAGTAAACAAAGTGCAATGTTCGTCATGGAGAAACATTTTTTCACAGCTTTTGTTGTAGCAACACCTTCGCAACGCGATCAAACCCCGACTCGCGCTGGCTATCCGGATCATCACCGAACGCTCAAATGATAATATCTTTCCAGAGTGCTCTTTGATTAGAGATAATATCTTTGCAGAAGCAAAGATAATATCCTGTGCTCAGATGATATTGCAATGCCTGGTTGCGAGCTTAATTTAGTTATAGGTACGCATTCCTCATTAGATTAATTTAGTTATACGTTAGACTGTCATCTCAAGATACCCTTTGGTGATTTCAATACTTATAGAAATGGTATACATATTGTACATCGTACGTGATCATATAGAACCTCAAGCTCAAAACTCAATTGCAGTTCTGTTTGAAAATACTGTAATATGTATAAAATCTGGATTGTAGTAATTTTCATATACTGGTGTAATGATGTCCCATGAGGCTTCTCCAACTAACACACAAGCTCGGAAACCTATGAATCACTCTGTTGGTCTTGTAGACCTCCAACATCTAAAGTTTTCTGACAAATTCCTTACATTTTTGCACAATGTGAAAATTTTTAATTTTTAAAATATTTTCTTATATTTCCAAAAAACGCTTTTCAAATGTCTCCTTTTAAAAAACTGACAATTTTTTCAATTTATTTTTCACGACATTTTTTTAAATATTCGTTTTTAATATAACAAATTAAAACTACAAAAATTATTCATACATCATTTTAATGACAAGCATTTTGATGACTTTCATCACAATTTCTGAAATTTGTACATGTTCAAAAATTTTCTTACCTAACTTCTTGAAATCAACATTTTTCATAATTTTCTTAAAATATTCTGTGTAAATTTTAACTTCAGTAACATTTTTTTTTTTGAAATCCTGCCCAATTTTTTTTGGAAATTTTATTCGATGAATTTTTTTAATTTTCCATCAAAGTTATCGACAGTTTTCTTATTGTTTTTTTTTTAGTTTATGACAACGTTTTCAAATATTATTTTCATTTTTCCTTTCTCGTAGTTTTAAATATATTATTTAAACTTTTTTGAATTTATAACGAAATTGTAGAATTCGATCAATCAGACATTTTAACGACATTTTTGTTTTAAATTTCGATTTTAAGGACGGTTACGCAGTTTTGAATTATTGAAACAAGATGTATATTTATCCGACGTTTCGACACGGGGATGGTGTCTTCATCAGGGGAAAAATACGGTATTTGTTCCTAGTCTATTGTTTAGTCTAACATTAACAATATACTAGGGACAACTACCGTATTTTTCCTCTGATGAAGACACCATTCCCGTGTCGAAACGTCGGATAAATATACATCTTGTTTCAATAATTCAAGACTGCGTAGCTGTCCTTAAAATCGAAATAAAAATATAGAGTCGATTTCTCAATTGTTTTTTTTTAATATGCGACAAAATATTGGTCATTTCCATGTCATATTCGGGGAAACATATGCCACGGTGTGTATGGTAGAATAATATTATCACAAAAAATGACCATCGCTAAAATTTCAACTGCATGAAAATATAGCTTCTTATCTTTCATTTCCTGGGTATCTTAAAAAACTCTTCCGAGTGGACCTGAACAACTTTTTTTTTCTTTTCCAAATGGGACCCTCCTTAGCCGTGCGGTAAGACGCGCGGCTACAAAGCAAGACCATGCTGAGGGTGGCTGGGTTCGATTCCCGGTGCCGGTCTGTGCAATTTTCGGATTGGAAATTGTCTCGACTTCCCTGGGCATAAAAGTATCATCATGTTAGCCTCATGATATACGAATGCAAAAATGGTAACCTGGCTTAGAAACCTCGCAGTTAATAACTGTGGAAGTGCTTAATGAACACTAAGCAGCGAGGCGGCTCTGTTCCATTGTGGGGATGTAATGCCAATTAGAAGAAGAAATGGAACCTGCATTCTAATCTAATACCAGCAGCCAGTCACGAGTCACTCCCAATTTGAGTGTTTCATTCGTTTTTTAACCTTTCTTCATAAATTAAAGGCAATAAATGAATATTCTACTTATTTTGTTTTTATTTTAAACCTAATTTCAAAGGCTCAGGTGTGGACAAGCATAACGGAGCCGAAATTATTAAATTCAACATTTGGCTAGCAAACATTACAGCTTCAATGGTATGCAATCCCTCCCTGATCAATATACTTTTGTTTTGTTACACTTTTTGGATATAAATGTAAATTAGAAAAATTCGTAGAAATTTATCTAGATATATAAGAATTTACGAATTGATTGTTTGAGCTCGGAAACGATGGAATTCCGAGATTCAAGACAACGGATTTTTGAAAACCTGACGTTTCACGTTTCCACTATTATCAAACTATTTTTACCTACCTGTGAGCTGAGTATGCCAAGACAATGCTGAAAGTAGTTGAGCTGTACATATCTCCGCTTCGGTCTAGGAATTTTTTGGGTTAGTTCTTTTCACGGTATTTTTATGTGGAACGGTTTTTTTGTTGTTGTGATATTAAGGAACACATTTGTTTTATTGAGTTTAGACAAATATTAGTGGGACCTAATCATTGGTAAAACTTTTTGAAATTGCGGTTCTGTGCATTGTTCATCTAGATTTTTTCTTTCAGATAGATGAATGAAGCTTCATACATCGATCACTTTAAAGTCTACTGGTTGTACCAAGAATCATGAAAATAAGTGTCGTTTAGAAGAACATGCATTCGGAGTATGATTTTCGTTTATTAATTAACTATTTGGAACTGTGGGACAATTTTGTTTTCATAAGATTCATCCCTTAAGCACGATTTTCTGACTGAAAATCCAAACATTTTGAAAATCCGTCACAAAACTACCCTGATTCTGATCATCTAGATTTTAAGAAGGCTATTTTAGGTTGGTTTTTTTGGTTTGGTTGGTAGATTTAAGAAGGCTATTTTTGGTTGAATAAGCGCTCTGTCAGCTTCAAATGTTTGTTGGGATAGCAATAATGCAACTAAGAAATGAAAAGTGAACTGAATTTTGATTTGGTATTGAATTTCCGGTGAAAATAATCGTTTGTATTAATTGTTTCTCCAAACTTATATAGGCAATATCATAGAAAACTGGAGTTCAAATATTTGTTATAAAAATGGGGTGAAAACTAAGTTGCTGTGTATAAGAGCCACATCATTTGTAGTAAAATGAATTTTCGTTTGATTGAATCACTCGTTCTCATTAACTACGCATCGCAGCGATATGATTTCTAGGAGCTTTTTATGGGTTTTCATACGCTTGATGTTTATTCCCATTTCCAGCCACCTTCGGCATGATGTTGCTTTGTAGACGTATATATATACCGCATGGCTAAGGAGGGCCCTTTTATTACCATGGTAAATCATTCTTTAACATGATCAATAGTTTTGAATAATTTTGTGACACCAGTTAAACTTATTCATTCATAAAACAAGTTTCAATCAATCATGCCAAAGCATGTATTGGGAAAGAATTGGGTGTATATGTGCATAAGATTGCGATGCAGTGCATAATCTCCATCCAAGCCTTTCTTAGCTGTTCATAAATTTATCCAGTTCGGCTTCGTTATGCTCTTGACGCTTGAGCTCTAATAAACAAGCTATTTAGACTATAAATTTAAACTAATCGATTTCCTCTTAGTTTTCATATGACGATTGGAAGAAAAAAAAATCCAGGAATCTCATTTAATAGGGGACGCAGTAAATAATCGATGGTTTTCCAACTAAAAAGTTCCGTTTCAGGGAGAAAAAAAAAATGTTCGGGACCCCTCGGTAGATTTTTTTCAAATAGTCACGAAATGAAAGCTGAAGAGCCATATTTTCACGGCTAGAAGGTTTTAGCGATGCTCTTTTTTGTCATAAAGGTCCCCCATACACACGCCGTGATATCGGGAAAAATTATCGAAAACTGAATTGAATATTTTCTAAAAAATACCCAATTCCAACAACCTTCCTCTTCCAACAACCCTCAAGTGACTCAAGTTAGGATAGAGAGTATGTGTCCATATTTGGTGGAAATCGGTCAAGGGGTTCACCTATTATTCTGTTTTGTGGTCGTGTTATGTGTGTTAATGAAGGGGGAGACATGGGGGTCTAAGCCCCCAACAGGAAAAAAATAGCTCCCTACCCCCGTAGGATTTTGAAAATTGGTTGGTGATGATGTCAACCTAATACATAAGATATTGAAGTAATGGAAAAAGGTTGAAGACGTGAAGGATTTGGCTCTCACATTCATGCTACCATAACGAAACAAATGAAAAACAAACATTTGGGCTTGTTTCCCATCTTTGAGCTTTTCTTGAAATGCTTAAAAAATGAGGAAATGGTGCATTGCATTAGTTTTTAATTAAGATAAAATGTTTTTTTTTGTATACAGTGTGTCACTCCCCGATTTTGTCTACCCCAGATTTTATCACGTTTTCGGCCCGATTTTATCACGTTTTCAACCCGATTTTATTACGTTTCCGATCCAATTTTGTCACCCCAAAATTTTTGGAAAATTTTAGTCGTTCTTTTTATTTTTGTAAATGATACCACAAGCAACAATGGTTTTCATGAAATAACTTTCACCGTCTGTGGTTTATTATAAATCATTTCTGAGTACCTATCAATAATTTTTAAAGCATTTTTGGCAAGAAATAACGGGTACCGTTCACGCATTTTACCTTTTCAAGGCATAAATGGATTCATTTTTGTGAAATGATTTTATAATCGGGGTGATATAATCGAGATATTACTATATTCAATTTCTAAAAAAAATAATTCTTCATTCGAGATTGTCTTTCAGAATCTCAAACTTTATTCAAATACTTAGTGTTTATAGTAGAAGTACTTTCATCAGATGTCTGTTTGTCTTTTTACCATGAAACCAAACATTTTTGGGCATTAAGTAGTTCATAATAAGCTGGATTATGGTAAGAGAACTCTATTGGATTTTTTTCTCAGATTTCCGTTAATACCATGTATAAAGTGAGGGAAAATGACCATGACCAAAGTGAGGGAAAATTCGGGAACGATGTTAGCTTAAGTACTTATCAAAACCTCTAAATCTCCATGAAAAGTCAACGCGATTTTGTCATAACAGTTTGTGGTATTCTGCTTTTTAATTCGGTTTTCATTCTTGTCCTTAATCGTGTTTTCGATTTGCACATTTTTTTTATAAAGAAGAACGTAAGTAATATAAACTTTCCTATAAATAGCTTACCGAAGTGAATCCAGATGAAATATTTTTTGTAACACTAACACAATACGTGAAACAGAAATTCCTGCATAACTCGAGAACTAATCAAAGAATAAATCAATTTTAAGCAAAACGAAGTTTGTTGGGTCTGCTAGAATTTTATAAAAATTATGTCCTGCTGGACTCCGAAAGGTCAAGGGAACGAGATAGTACAAAATAAATATTTAAATAAAAAAAATCAGAAAACTCCTCGGATTTGATAAAGAATGTTTTGAAAATCCTCAAAATTCAACGAATTTTTTAAGCCGCTCAAATTATTATTTTTGGGCAAAAAAAACTGGGAGGCCTTGTATCGGCCTTATTTTTAAATATAATATAAAGCTCAGGAAATTTTAGGTTTAAAAAAAATTACGCAATCATGTTGCTTAAAATTTTTGAACTTTTCGGCAAAGTTATTAAAATTCCTAAATATAATATTTCAAAATATTCGACATTTTTTTCAAAACTTCGACAAAATTTCCAAACAAAGTTTTAATAAAATTTGTTGATGTCTTCGACCAAATATTATAGTCACTCAAGGATTTTTTTTGACGTAGTTTAAAAGAAATAATAAGTCGCTTATCAAGGCGATTTCCAATAGATTTCCTTTCCAACTATTCCTTTCCAGTACGCTCATGGAGAAGTGGAGGATTCATCGGTCTCTTGTAGCAATGAGTGTCGAACAAATTTTCTTCAATTAGGATAGGAATTGATTGGGAGGACGTGGCTGGCATTGTTATTGGTCTTGAATTAAACAAACTCAGAAGCATGTACAGTAGAGTGATTCAAATTTTGACTTTTTTGCTCCCCTATGCTTAAACGATGGCATTTGCTATTTTAATAATCGTCCTAAATTTTTAGCTGATTTGGATGTCATTTAACTCAGCACAAGCAGTTTGAAGCTTGAATAAAAATACTATAAAAACAGTAACTTTTGTGAAAAACCGTTTTGCACCATTGCCCGTTAAGCTTAGGATGACTATAAAAATAACAAAAACAAACGTTTAATCATAGAGGAGAGAAAAAAATCAAAATTTGAATCACTCTAAATTTTGACGTTTTTGTCCATATGTAGAAAGAGAGGTAGGATAGGAAAAATAACACGGTGTTTAGTGCCTCCCCGAGTCACCTTAATCTGCGTGGGATATCAGATCCTTGTAAGCTTTGTCCAATATTTGCGATTAAAAAAATGCACCTTACTTAGGTTTGGATCAACAATATTAAAATCGATTGAAAGCATTCTGAAGCGGTAAAGATGGCTCTTTTTCCCGGTAGCAAACTTAAATGAAACTGATCTGATTCATGCCATCTACCATCTGATAATTCATCTGGACATTCCAAACAATACCAAATAATTGCAGTGATTTTAATTGATACACTTTGCGCCCATTCATTTTCCTTTCACAGCGGCAAGTACAACACAATGCAGAGAATTGTTCTGCCGTGCTCTTTACAAAATAGATTTCATACTCACCACTCTGGTTCATAAACGTTCAACGACGTAGTCAACAACTGCATATTCCCTAACTGCCTTAGCTTGTGATCTACTGTAGACAGGGTTTCTGATTGTGATGGGTATTTGCCAGGATGCTTCAAGTTAGAATTATCAAAGATAAAATAGTTGAAACATTATATTCAGTTTGTGATATTTGATTTAATTATTCTAATTTTTATTTTTCAGATGTAATCAAATAAACCTTTCAAAATGCACGGAGGATTTGATCCAGACAAGGTTTGTACCACAGTCAGCTGTTCCGCATAATGTGTTCTCTAAATAAGTTTTTACTCTCAACAGAACGACACCGTTTCGCTGCGAGACAAAGTCACTTTGAACAAAAATGAAAAATGGCGAATTTTGAAGAACATCAGCACGGTCTCGTTCGCTTTCATGGTGCAGTTCACGGCCTTCCAGGTAACTATTTTTTTCACAATTTCACCATTGAAGAACCACCGTCAATAACTGCTGCTCTCCTTCCGAACAGGGAACTGCCAACCTTCAGTCGTCAATCAACGCCAAGGATGGCCTGGGTACGGTGTCGCTTAGTGCGATCTACGCCGCCCTGGTGGTATCCTGCATCTTCCTGCCCACGCTGGTGATCAGGAAACTAACGGTCAAATGGACTCTCTGCGTGAGCATGCTGTGCTATGCTCCGTACATCGCTGCCCAGTTCTATCCCACGTTCTACACGTTGGTCCCGGCCGGGATAATGGCCGGTCTGGGTGCGGCGCCCATGTGGGCCAGTAAAGCTACGTACTTGACCCAGCTGGGTCAGGTTTATGCCAAGCTGACGGAACAATCGGTGGAGGCTATCATCGTGCGGTTCTTCGGGTTCTTCTTCCTGGCCTGGCAAACTGCCGAACTGTGGGGAAACTTGATTTCCAGCTTGGGTGCGTACTTTCTCGCACTTGGTTCGGTGATGCACGATTCTAATGATCTTTTTTTACATTTCAGTTCTTTCCAGTGGAGCTCACGGAGGTTCCTCGGTAAGTCACGACAATGAAACGTCGTCAATTGAGGAGGCGTTGAACAAATGCGGAGCCAACTTCTGTGTGGCGGGAACCGACGATAATGCTAACCTGCAACGACCACCAGACAATGAAATCTACGAAATTTCAGCTATTTACCTGTCGTGTATCGTTGCCGCCGTCATTGTTATCGCCCTGTTTATGGATCCGCTTTCCCGGTAAGTTTGACGGAATGTTTACTTGTCTTTCGATTGAACAATGCGATTTAAAATACTTGATGAACATTTCTTGGCTCATTCGTTGCAAGGTTGGGATGGGGAAACACGTTTCAACATTAGTTCTTTTTGGATTAAATAATCATAACCGCAATGGGTACATTTCGCATTTTTTGTCTTTATTAGCGAGACTTTCAGCCCTGGGCTGGCTCGTCTCGCTTTTCGCATTCTTGAAATAACAAATTTAAATAAATTAGAAAATGTGAACTACCAGCTCTGCTGCGTTACAGGAAGCACACTTCTGGTAACTGTGGATATTATTATAACATCGAGGCAAAAATTACGTGAATCATCGCCCTTCTATTACTAACAATACAAACTACTGATTTGATCTTATTCTAAAAATTACGCACTAGTTCGTGGATACTTATGTCCAATTTACATTGTAATCAGTATCCACTCATTCAGTCTCACCTCTATAGAGCGAGTTAAATTTTGAAGAATAGCAATTATTTGAATTTCCGTTCAGTTGCCAATTGGCGTAGAAAAAATGAGCAAAACCACTGCTTGAATAATTGTACCATGTTTATTTAGATTTCTTTGATTTTGGTACAAATTATGTATTAAAAGCAGAGCAAGAGACAATTACTAATATAGTAAACTATAACTTGCTAAACTAAAACTAAACTATAACTATAAATAAAGTATACTAGTCGATCGATCCAGATCTGATCATCTCAGACAAGGATTTAGGGAAGATCCATAAAGTACGTCACGCAAAAATCGGCGATTTTCGACCCCCCCCCCCCCTTCGTCACACTTTTTGTAATAAACCTCTAAAATTTTTGTATGGATCGTCACGCTGCTCGGAACCCCCCCTCCCCCCTAGAGGCGTGACGTACTTTGTGGACGGCCCCTTAGTAAAGAAACGAATGGACAAACTTCTGTCCACTTACTTTTTACCTTACTGTACACCCCGAGTGGTCCAAAGGGCTGACTTGAAGGATCTCAGTCCTGAGCGATGTCCATCTATTGCCTTAACCTGTTGCCAAGATCAGGCTTCGGAATTCTCACTCATATGAATAAAATCCCAAATTCAATCCAAAATCCAAATAACGGAAAGCGGTTTTTCCATGTATGGGAGATGGGAGGTGGGACGCTTAACAGCCCTGACACGACGACTCTCCGACGAGACAGGAGGTTTGCGCAGGCCCAATAAGCCGTCTGGAAAACCAATCATTACGAACAATATAAGAGATAATGCGATTCGATATAATCGGCAAAGGCCTAGGCGACGAATACAGGATCACGATTGGAAGCTTGGAACATGGAATTGCAAGTCGCTGATCTACGATGAATTACATCCCCGCAACTTCGACGTCGTGGCGCTGCAGGAGATTCGCTGGACAGGACAGAAAGTGTGGAAATGCGGGCATCGAGCGGCTACCTTCAACCAAAGCTGTGGCACCACCAACGAGCTGGGAACCGGCTTCATAGTGCTGGGTAAGATGCGCCAACGTGTGATTGAGTGGCAGCCAATCAACGCAAGGATGTGCAAGCTGAGGATTAAAGGCCGTTTCTTCAACTATAGCATCATCAACGTGCACTGCCCACACGAAGGGAGACCCGACGACGAGAAAGAAGCGTTCTATGCACAGCTGGAGCAGACATACGATGGATGCCCACTGCGGGACGTCAAAATCGTCATCGGTGACATGAACGCACATGTAGGAAGGGAGGAAATGTATAGACCGTTCATCGGACCGGATAGTCTGCACACCGTATCGAATGCCAACGGCCGACGAAGCATAAACTTCGCAGCCTCCCGCGGAATGGTAGTCCGAAGCACCTTCTTTCCTCGCAAAAATAGGCCACAGGGAGATCACCTAAACAAGAAACGGAAAGTCGAGTCGAGTACGAGACACTGAAGACGGCCTTACTGTTGAGGTAGAAATACGTATCTGTCAAGATACAATTAAGTAGTGGAATTCAATGGGATTGTATAAACTCGTCTTATGACTTACCAAAGTGCGAATATTGAATCCGACCACTACCTCGTTGTAGTATGCCTGCGCTCAAAACTCTCGACGGTGTACAACACGCGTCGCAGTCGGACGCCGCGGCTTAACATTGGGCGGCTACAAGACGGCAGACTAGCCCAAGAATACGCGCAGCAGCTGGAAGTGGCACTTCCAACGGAAGAGCAGCTAGGCGCAGCGTTTCTTGAAGATGGCTGGAGAGATATTCGATTTGCCATTGGTAGTACCACAACCGTTGCGCTTGGCACGGTGCCCTCGGATCAGAGAAACGACTGGTATGATGGCGAATGTGAGCATTTAGTGGAAGAGAAGAATGCAGCATGGGCGAGATTGCTGCAACACTGCACGAGGACGAACGAGGCACGATATAAACAGGCGCGGAACAGACAAAACTCGATTTTCCGGAGGAAAATCGCCAGCAGGAAGATCGAGACCGTGAAGAGACGGAGCAACTGTACCGCGCTAATAACACACGAAAGTTCTATGAGAAGTTAAACCGTTCACGTAAGGGCCACGTGCCACAGCCTGATATGTGCAAGGACATAAACGGGAACCTTCTTACGAACGAGCGTGAGGTGATCCAAAGGTGGCGGCAGCACTACGAAGAACACCTGAATGACGATGTGGCAGACGAAGATGGCGGTATGGTGATGGACCTGGGAGAACGCACGCAGGTAATAATTTTACCGGCTCCGGATCTCCAGGAAATCCAGGAGGAGATTGGCCGGCTGAAGAACAACAAAGCCCCTGGGGTTGACCAACTACCAGGAGAGCTATTTAAACATGGTGGTGAAGCACTGGCTAGAGCGCTGCACTGGGTCATTACCAAGATTTGGGAGAAGGAAGTTTTGCCGCAGGAGTGGATGGAAGGTGTCGTGTGTCCCATCTACAAAAAGGGCGATAAGCTAGATTGTAGCAACTACCGCACAATCACATTGCTGAACGCCGCCTACAAGGTACTCTCCCAAATTTTATGCCGTCGACTAGCACCAACTGCAAGGGAGTTCGTGAGGCAGTACCAGGCGGGTTTTATGGGCGAACGCTGCACCACGGACCAGGTGTTCGCCATTCGCCAAGTACTGCAGAAATGCCGCGAATACAACGTGCCCACACATCATCAATTCATCGACTTCAAAGCCGCATATGATACAATCGATCGGGACCAGCTATGGCAGCTAATGCACGAACACGGTTTTCCGGATAAACTGACACGGTTGATCAAAGCGACGATGGATCGGGTGATGTGCGTAGTTCGAGTTTCAGGGGAATTCTCGAGTCCCTTCGAAACCCGCAGAGGGTTACGGCAAGGTGATGGTCTTTCGTGTCTGCTATTCAACATCGCTTTGGAAGGGGTAATACGAAGAGCAGGGATTAACACGAGTGGTACAATTTTCAATAAGTCCGTCCAGCCATTTGGCTTCGCCGACGACATAGAAATTATGGCACGTAACTTTGAGAAGATGGAGGAAGCCTACTGAAGAGGGAAGCTAAGCGGATCGGACTAGTCATCAACACGTCGAAGACAAAGTACATGATAGGAAGAGGTTCAAGAGACGACAATGTGAGCCACCCACCGCAAGTTTGCATCAGTGGTGACGAAATCGAGGTGGTAGAAGAATTTGTGTACTTGGGCTCACTGGTGACTGCCGAAAATGATACCAGCAGAGAAATTCGGAGACGCACAGTGGCTGGAAATCGTACGTACTTTGGACCCCACAAGACGCTCCGATCGAATAGAGTTCGCCGCCATACCAAACTGACAATCTACAGAACGCTCATTAGACCGGTAGTCCTCTACGGACGCGAGACCTGGACGATGCTCGTGGAGGACCAACGCGCATTTGGAGTTTTCGAAAGGAAAGTGCTGCGTACCATCTTTGGTGGGGTGCAGATGGCGGACGGTACGTGGAGGAGGCGAATGAACCACCGTGAAAATCAGAAGACTGCGGTGGGCCGGGCACGTAGCCAGAATATCGGTTAGTAATCCGGTGAAAATGGTTATCGACAACGATCCAACGGGCACAAGAACGCGAGGTGCGCAGCGGGCAAGGTGGATCGATCAGGTGGAAGATGACTTGCGGACCCTCCGTAGACTGCGTGGTTGGCGACGTGTAGCCATGGACCGAGCCGAATGGAGAAGACTCTTATATATCGCACAGGCCACTTCGGCCTTAGTCTGAATAAATAAATAATAAACAATGTTCTCCCATGAGCAAGTATTGTCATTTTTTTTCGGTTAGAACGACGGGTGATAAACTCGTGAGCGCCAGATTACCGGATGATTTAATCTTGCAAATTATAATTCTCGGCATTTCTCCTGATATTATTTTACAAGCATATTTACCAAAATTGTGGGGAAGACGAGCTCGGTGGTCTAGTGACTACCGCTTCTGCCTTGTAAGCAGGAGGTCATGGGTTCAATTCCAGGCTCGTCCCTTTCCTACTTTGTATTTCTATCTTAGTTCTTTCGGTGTTTCACGTTATACCAAAAACGATTCCTACTGTTATAACCTTCCACGCAATCCCAAAACCTCCCGTGGCACCTATGAGAGGTCGTAGAGTTCTCTGCATCTTTCTTAAGTATGTGTCCAACAAACCATCCTTTCCCTTCCTCAGCATTCGCAAGGACGTGGCCAGGACAGATCTCGACTATTGGAGAGTGCATTGCTTCCATCTAAGAGTTAGTGATTAGTCCCAAATCAATATCTGTGGTAACGGATGAAAGTGATGCTACTCTCATACAATAGTCTTGGCTTGTACCACCTACGAATTTGTGCGAACTGCTAAATGCTAATGCTAATGCTAATATTTACCAAAATTGTGGGCCCCTGTCGTGGGGGGTGAACTCAAAACAATTTTAAAATGTTCAGAGTGCCCACTATAACCACACTGACACACGAACTGGTTGAAATAATTGGCGCATCGACAGATGCAATTAGTATGGAGATGCAAACGCCATTACGTAAGATGTGGGCGACCCAGAACCACTTCCTTCTCCGAATTTCAGTTGCTATCGGCCTCCACGGACAGAGGAGAGCTGGGGCACGTGGCCCACCAAATTAAAATTTCATTCCTTATGTCAATATTATTACAAAAAATCAAAATGTTTTGATAATCTTTGAAGAGGCTTTAAAAGAATTCCTGGGGAATTTACGAAGGCATCCTTTACTTCGAGCACTGATCCGTGCGCATTTCACGATGGTTAACCCGGTTATCAATACATCATGAGCAAAAAGTTCTCAAAATTAGAAAATTATCCCTAACTTTAAATAAAGTACCAATTTTTGAGATGAGTTCTCGAAAGAATTCCTGAAGGAATTTCAGGAGGAATCCCTAATGGATTTTTAAGGAATTCCCGAATGCAAACCAGAAAGGATGTTCGAAAAAATATCGAAAGGACTCCCGAAGGGATTTCGAATGGATTTTCCGAAGGAATTCCTAGGGTAATTCTCAAAGGAATTACTAAAGGAATTTTAAAATGAATTCCTGAATGAATTTTTAAAGAGTTCCTCCTGATATGTATACCAAAATGAATTTCCAAATAGATTCCCGAAAAAAAATTCGAAAGCTGTTTTTAAAGAAATTTCAAAGCAATTTCCCAATGTTCAAAGGAATTTCTGGAAGATTTCTGGAAGGAATTTGACACTTATAGAATCGGTACTTTTGCTGCTAGGTCCAAGCAAACCAGATGATGGTCACGCGAACGGGAGCGACAATAGTAATCTTATATTTTTATATCAACTGTAATTCCAAACGAATTTTCAAAGGAACTTCTAAAGGAGTTTCCTAATGAATTCCTTAAAACATTTCCGAAGATAAATTGCTAAAGGAACATGTAAAGGAATTCACAAAGGAATCCCCAAATAATTTTTTGAAGGAATTTTTGTAGAAAGTTCAGATGGGCAGCCCTTACTTTGCACCGTTCAATGTGCAAAAACGATCCGTAAATAACATCTGCATTAGGGTGGCTCAAATTAGTATGGGAAAAACTTTTTTCAGCTTCAGGGCATCGAATAGAACCGAATAAGAGGGCGGTCCTTAAAAAAATTGAAAAAGTGTTTTTTGAGCCACCTTAATCTGCATGTTCCATAAAACGCTGCCATAAATTCATAAAATAGCTCATTAGATACCATAAAGAATAACTTTATGATCCATAAAATAATGTTTGATAAATGATCCATAAAAACTATATTTTGATCCATAAAATTTTAATTTTTATCCTGATGATGAGCCTCTTCAAATGAGCTTTCCTACCCTTCTTAAAAGAGTGATCCGAGGCTTCCAAGCCTCTCGAAAGGGTGCTATCGAACCACTTTTAATGAGGTTTCTGAGCCTCTTTAAAATGGGCTTACGAGCCTCTTGATTGACGACTTTCGAGTCACTTGGAAAGAGCTTCTGAGTATTCCAAAAGGACGGTTTTCAAGCCTCTTAAAAGAAGAATTCCGAGCCTCTTTGAGGAAAAATTTCCGAGCCTCTTGAAAGAGGTTTACCAACATCTTGAAATGAGACCTACGAACATTTTTAAAGGATCCTTCCGAGCATTTAGAAAGAGCTTTTCGAGCCTTCCGAGAAGGCTTCTAGACCCCTTAAAAGGAGGCTTTCGGGCCTCTTTAAAGGAGGCATCCGGGCCTTTTGAAAGGAAGCTTCCGAGGCTTTTAAAAGAAGGAGAAAAGAAAAAAGAAAGAGCGTTTAAAAAAAAGCTTAAAAGCAGGCTCCAGGGCCTTTTAAAAGAAAGTTTCCGAACCTCTTCGAAGACTTCTGAGGCTCTTGAAAGAAGGTTTCAAAGCCTCTTAAAAGAACCTCCTGAAAGGAGTCCTCCGAGCTGTTCGGAATGAGGCTTCTGAGAAGCGTAGAAGGATGCTTCCGATTCTCTCTTCATGTGTCCTTCATTCTTAATATATTATTCAACATTCTGTTTCGATCAGGTGATTGCATAGAAGATTTTCAAAATTTGTTCCTTCGAGATTTTGTCGTTTTGATATTTTGTCCCATAGCCCTTCATCCACTGCAGTGCACATGTGCTGGTTGTTCAATGGACCATGATTTACTGATTGCCGTGCACATTATGTACAAGATAATGTTTTGAAATAAAAAATACAAAATTTTCAAAACTTCATTAATAAGTTTTGATTATAATTGTAATTCATCCGATACTTATTACACATTTTTGTCCGAGGTAACCCCTGAGCCCGGCGAAAGTACCCCCAGGGGTACTTGTACCCCAGGTTGAGAACCGCTGATGTAGATTATCAAATGTCTAACCTCACGCTTTTGATTACTTTGAAATAAATATTGTATTGACATTCTTAAAACTATCGAAATATTTCGTGATTCTAATATTGCTTTTTATGACAGCATGCATTTTCTCCTAGAAAATATGTACAGTCGTTGCAACCTTCCAAACGCTTGCAATATCCTACCGCAAACTTTCGTGGACAAATGCATTCCGATATTTCTCGCTTAACTTTTCAAAAGGACCTAAGTAACGTTTTTTTCATGATTTAATTTTAATATTGCAATCAACAGTCAACAATATGAAAGCTTTTGATTGTAGTACCCAAATTAAATCATGATTTGTTTGCTTGAAATTTTTCTAGTCACTTGAGGAAATCCAAATCCAATTATTATGTGACCCCAAATGGCCGGAACGAAATGATATGACAGTGGAGTGGCTCTCCGTGAATGTGTGTGCACGCCATGGAGATCTGTCAATAAGAGGCATAGTCATGGATTGCTGCTCGTTTTTCGTAATATAGTGCTCATGGTTACTTACGCATGGTTTTAAACCCAGAGCAATAATATAGAAGTCAATAACTTTATAATTCTTATAGATTGAGATATATCGAATAACTGGTAAGACTCATGTACACTAACACCGCCAAGTGGCTACATAAAATCTTACTTAACCAAAATCAATGCTCGCAGGACTTTTGGATTTTTTTTTGATCGTAAATTATTTTTCGTTGACCTTTCATACCCACATTGTGGTTATCAAACTGCAAACATGTTTCGACCGCCTTTCAGACACGCCATACGATTCTCAAAGTGACAAACCATTTTCCGACGGTCTTCCAGACGCGTTTTGTGATTTTGCAAACCACAAACCATTCTCCACAATTTAACTACTTGAATTCAACACACCTTATGACATCAGCGACAGGATCCAAAAAAGACTGGCAGGATCGCCAATGTGTTTGACCCTAAATGGCCGGAACGAAATGATATGACAGCGGCTCTCCGTGGATGCTTTTTGCACACGCCACGGATATCTGTCAGAAAAAAAGGCATAGTCATGGCTTGCTTGTCGCCGATTGACACGCTGAGGAATGAATCTATGAGAGCACACGCTTTTGGAGCTGAAACTGTTGAACGTATTTTCAATCTACAGGATTATTAATGTGCAGTTGAACCTTCATCGTCTTAGTGACTAATATCGTAAACTGTGGTATACCAGTCGGAAGCCCAAAATAGGCATTTGAAATTCCATCTATTCCTTCGATGTACTTTTTTTTATCGCTTTCTTTCGCTTTCAACTATCATCGAAGTTGCTCTCGTCCAGTCAACGCTGCATACTGGTCCGGAACATGTTCGAAGCTTCTTTGAGGCTAATGCTCGGTATTTTGTTTTAACCGAGTGCCTTGCCCACCTTCAGATGTTTAGCCAATTCGCTGACATTCATTAATCTCGGTAATTCTTTGAATCACTCAAATGGCAGACCTCGATAATTCTTGACAGCTTTTTCGGAAACCGTAACGCTCCTCCTGAAGGATTGTTTGCGACCCTACACCAGCCTTCAAAGCCGGTCTGAATAACACTGAATCAACAATTTGATGCCACAATATACTGGGGTCGCTTGTTTCTGGCCTCTGAATTTAACGAAACATTAAGTAAACCCCGCGGAAAAATCACAAAAAAATCTGATGGTATTTAAAAAGTTGTGGAGATTGAGGTGGACCTAGAAATTCGTGAAATCCATCAGTGTAAAAAGCGGCCTTAGTCTACATGGCTCAAGGTCACATCTCTCAATCCTCGGTTGGGCCTCGCGCTCGCCAAATCAATGTGTACAGGGGTTAGACAAAAAGGTTAAGATAGGCAAAAAATTGTCGAAGTTCAAATCAGCATAACTTTGCGTAGAATGATCCGATTTTGATCAATCTGGGACCATCGGGCGCGGAAACTCTTCTAGTATACTGGCCCTATGCGAAACCTCTGATTGGCCCTTGCCACCGGTGGTGTTCAGGTTTTCCGAGGGTATGTTAAAATGCATTTTTTCTGCTGCTTGTCATTTTATAAGACGTTTGCTGCCATCATGTTTTATATTCTCCCCAGAAACTAGAACTAATATGCTGACCAATGCTGGCTGCAGATCGAAAATCCGTTAGGTATACGCAGAGATATGGCCATTTTCGTGGAAACGATACGCGATTGGCCATACACCCTGAACAAATGTCAGTTTCGCAGAACTTCCGGAACCTGTTACAAATTGGCCAAAGAGTCTTACAGTCCTCAAAATATATCTCTAATAAAGAACCTATATTCATCGTCTTGGAAAAACATTAATTTTGACACCCATATATGCATAGTTCCAGATGGTGCCAAAACCGGCCCCTCCTGGGAAGCCCATGGAACCTGCTGTAAGGGTGGCAGTGGACACTATCGTTCTGGAAATGTTTCTGTAATCATCGTCTCGCAAATCCATGAAGTCAGATACTCATATTTAAGGGTATGCGATAACACACTTTTTCCTAGCGAAACGAAACGAAACGAAATTTGAAATGTCTATGTTGATTCGGATCGAAACGAAACGAAATATAGATTTACTTTCGAGACTTCGAAACGATACGAAATCAAGGTTCATTAATTTCGAAATTTTTCGAAACGAAACGAAATTTTAATTTTTTTTCCGCGGAATTTTTGTTAAATTGGTTTTACATTATGTACGCAATTCTGATTTCACTTTCACTCGAAGTCAAATAACTGTTTTGCGACCAAAATAGTTATAATAACAGAAGAGACAGTCTGTGATGAATCACCACATTCTCGCCGCATGTGATAAATCGGCGAAATGGCAATACCCCAGCATTTGTGCCGCTTTCAAAGGAATTCAGCGTGGAGCGTGTGCTCCCGAATCTGATAAATTTTTTATCAATAAGTACATATATAAATATAAAGAAATTGTGGGCTTTTCATATACGGATTCAAATTTCGTTTAAAACCTTAGTTCACTTAAGAATTATGTAATTATGCTGAAGCATACTACATATTGTCTTGTCAGCGTTGTTTTATACCTAGTATTGAGCTAAATCAAAATTAGAAAATGAATGCTTAGATTTATTTTTTTATTTAGTGGGATACTCAATTATGTATCCACATCTGCCAGGCGTATACGCAGATAGAGAATTGATATTACTAGACCAACATCTGAAAAGCGCGTAACAGCCAAAACTTATTCCTCTTTATTCGTCCACATATATATAACATAATTTTGCTCATTAGAACAATCCTGTGCACCTTTCTAAAATGCATAAAGATATGTATTTCAGATTGAATTTCACAGACCCATTTTCTCTTATATACAATCAGCTCGACGAATTGAGCTATTGTCTGTGTGTCCTTGGCATATGAGAACAGCTGTTATGGTCAGTATGAGCTGAAAGCTTTCAGTTTTCATAAATTTTAATTATCTTTCAACTCCTTCTGGATTTTTTTTTAATTCCATGCGAAGATCTAAAAATGCCCACAAATCTGCAACGTTCCTTACATATTGTGCAAATAGTCAAAGAAGAGCTTAGCTTGATTAACTGTACACATCGTAGTTGCTAATCATGATTGGCCGAGAAACAGCAAATATGCACAGCTCACCAATTAAATAATATTCTTGGGAAATAAAATTAAATAATTAATTTATTAAGTATCAATTAAAAAATTTATTCGTATTGTGTAGGTACTTGCTTCAGAGTTTCTAATTTATGACCAATACCTAACGATGCTCCTTACTGTCAATTTAAGATTAGGAGCGGAAGATTAGTTTAACACGTGAGCGCTACGGGAAAGGAATCATTGGTTAGGTGAGAAGGTAATTCATGTGAGAAACTGTGTTTCAAATCAATCTAACGCAAGATCAATGTGCTTCGTTTAATAAGCTTTTACAACAGTATCGATTCCGCACTAAATAATTTTGTGCTCTTCGATGCAGACATTAGTTTTATCACCCACACTAGCTGGCGTGATCAGCATCAACACGATCGATTACACACTGGTTGAACAAATTTCTGCTACGCGAGGTAGATTTTTTCACTTCGCGTTCTACCGGACTAGCTACCGTCCCACGATCGATTCCGCATTCATATTGTGCAAATAGTAAAAAAATATCACCATATTTTAATTTGAATCTTGGAAACACTGAATACGTTTTATAGAAGAAAACTACATACGTATTTGTCGACTAAGAATGGGGTTATGTAGTAAGTGTTATCAGAAAAATTTGTATAACCTAAAATTTAAAAAAACAACTTTACGATTTTGTTCAGCGGCGCAGCCAAAATTTTTGATCATATAAAGTCTGGTTTAAGTTTGAATTTGTTTCGAAATTCCGCGAAATTCCGTTAAATTTCGTTAGAAGCTAGTTTTTTCTAGCGAAATTTTTGCAATTTTACGAAACGAAACGAAATCAAAAAATCAGATTTCGCCATGCTCAAATTCCGCGAAATTCCGCGGAATTTCGTTTCGAACCACCTGAAACGAAATTTTTCGAAATACCGCATATGCTTACTCATATTTGCATGATTCCGATCTGTTATCATTTCATCATGTTCCCGGTACCGTTTTTACGGAAATGGCCATATATCTGCGTAGTTTTGATGGATTCTTGATCTACAGCCACCATTGGTCGGCATATTAGTTCTAGTTTTGGAGAAAGCCTAAAACATAATGAAAGTAAACGTCACATAAAATGACAAGCAGTGGAAAAAATACATCTTGAATATACCTTCGGAAAACCCAAAACATCTCCGGTGGTCAAGGACCAATCTCAAGTTTTGCAAAGGGACAGTATACTAGAAGAGTGTCCGCTTCTGATGGTCCTGGTTTTATCAAAATCGGATTATTATACGCAAAGTTATGATGATTTGAATTTCGACTTATTTTTACTTATCTCAACCTTTTTGTCTAACCCCTGTACTTGGTCCGCTTACCAAGCTTGCTGCGTTCCACGCCTTATAGTACCTGACGGGTTTGAAGCGTTTTGCAGGCATTTTTGCTACATTCTGTGCCCATGGTTCCCTTCAAGCTTTTGCTATCTTCTAGGAGTGCGCCGTAGAGTAAAGCCAGTTCGTGGTTCATCCTAAGTCGCCATACACCGTCTTCTTGCACACCACCAACGCACGCGTCCCTTGAATACCAAATTACCATACCACCCTTGAATTGCAAATTCTTCTCGAACAAGGACCAGGTATCATGTCCTTCGTCCGTAGAGGCGGGTGGCGCGGTTGTGAATCTTTTTTTTTATTGCAGTTTCAACTGAAGCCCGTAGGAGACTCGACTTCCACAGATTATGCGCTTTTATTTTTCACGACTAACTTTGTTAACAACCATTAGCATTGAATCCTTTGTGAAAGACGAGTTCAGCAACCACCTCGTTGCTTTCACCGTTTATGGTAACATTGCTGCTCATGAAAGCTCTGTCGTACTCGGTGTCTGCATGTATTTTGCCTTCAAAGCTGTCACCAACAGTTTAGTTTTTGCCGCCTCATGTTTCCGGCGGGTGCACAGATCTACTACCTTTTCAAATGTTCGACCGACAATGTCCATTTCATCCGCGAAACAAACATATTGACTGGATCTGTTGAAATTTGCACCCCAGCTGATAAACCCGGCTATCCGCATAGCACTTTCTAGCCTACTCTAAGGCTTTGGCACAATGTCAAGATTTGGTTCGTTGACAAGCGGCTTGATATCTTCGCACGAACTCATTCACTATTGGTGACAGACGAAGGAAGATAATCTGGGATAACATTTTGTAGGCTTTATTTAGGATGGTAATAGCTCAAAAGTTGTTACTCTCCAACTTGTCACCTTTTTGTAGATGAGACATATGACCCTTTCTTTTCACTCCTCCGATAGCTGTTCTGTTTCCCAGATTCTGACTATCAGCCTGTGTAGACAAGTGGCCACCTTTTCCAGGCCCATCTTGATGAGTTCAGCTCCGATACCAGCTCTAGCAGCTGGTGGTTAAGATCCTTAACTTCCCTCAAGGTGGAGATTGGATGGCTTCCATTTTCCGCTGATCTGGCGTAGTTATCGCCTCCACTGTCTTGACCCTCACTTCTAATGGTGTTTTTTTGTGTTCCTCGAAGTGCTACTTCCACTACTTCCATCTTTCGATCACCACTCGATTGTCCTGCACATCTCGGTAGGCCGCGTTTCTTCTCCTGAAATAGGCGGGTCTGTCGTTTCTGTTTCCGTCTATAGCGTTCCGCATTCTCCCCCCTCGTGCTTCCGTCAGCGCTGTGGCTTCCTTCTTCAGAATCTCTCTTCAGTACACACACTTCGTCGCATCAATCGTTCTGCTGCATATATGCAGTGGTGACCGGGGTTCTGATGTTTTGGTCAGGATGCATTTATTGGGGGGTGTTCTGACTTGTCAATATCCCCAACTCAGCCATCTTGGATTTTTGTATGGAATTTATGCTCGTTTGTTTACGTTTTACACTGAAAATGAATGTTTTCCCCCCGCGCTGGTTATTCCCATCTACTGACGAAGTCGGATAACCCGTACATATAAAATCTTGGTTTTTGTTGTGTTTTCGTAGATCCAGTCTCGTTTCTTCTGCTTGTAGTTTATGAAACTGTCAGTGTGGAACGCACCTATCTCTTTCTTTCTCATGATTCTCCTTATGGCTGTCAGTGCGGAATTTCCAATGTTGGCTACGGAACGAACTGTGGTGGAGGTATGGAAAAATCGACTCTCGTATTTAGTCGAATCAAGTAAACCATGATATTAACATATGTTTCAATTATGCTGTATGCGCATTAGTATCTTTGTGAGGTCACTGGGACGATCAAAACAACTCGTGTTTGTAAACATTTCTATCGCTGAAAGTGGATGATTTATCACCTGTTAGTGAAAAGCATCTTTTTCATTGCCTAAATTTTCGAACTGTACCTTTCACGATGAAAATCGATATGGAAAGCGTAAAATCAAGTAAGTAAGATCTAATTAAATGTGTTTCAATGGGACATATTTCGATCATTGTGATAAGTGAAGCTTCCAAGTCTTGGGCATGACGTTATATGGGAAGAAATAATCTACAACTTAAAACAGCTTTTTAAAAAAAGTACATCAAAACACATATCTGAAAATCGCACCAGATCTCACTTAAAGTATTCTTAAGAGAATGGAAGTGATTCCAGCTGCTCTTACTTGCTCTATTAATGGCTGTTAACGATTTTCTAGATGATATTCTTGCGCTCAATAACATGGATATAGACAAACAATAGCTTTCCGTTGATCCGTACTAACGAAAAGCTCGTGTGTTGAAGTTTCTGTCTGATTTATATAATCCAAAAGATTTCTCCGAGGAACTTGAGAAAGAACTAAACCAGTTTTGCAAAATCTTTTGTTTGAGAATTGATCAAAAATGGTTAAAGAGCTTTCGATCATCTGAGAAATTCGAGAAGCAAAACTCTCTGATTGTCTTCGTTGGTAAATCTTCCTCGCAATCCGAAAATAAATATTGAAGGAATTGCCGAGTCTTCATTCAACATCGCGAAGGGACCTCATAAACCGTTTCAGGAATGTTCGAATAAAACCAAGAAACTACGTGTTGAAGGTCTATCAATAAAAATGAACCTGAGGAGCTAGCATTTGCGGCCAATATATCAAGTAGCTCAAGCGTAAATCATGAAAAGGTAATGACAGCGACACAAGAACTAGCGTTGTACATTGACTTGAGTTGACTGCTGCAAAGTACTTTAAACGAGGTGCATGCAGATCTGCTTCCTAGCCTTTACGCGTTGAAAAAGGAAAAGGGAAAAAACATTCCTACACAGGATTCCGCGTCTGAAGCGTCCGCTGAGGTTAATTTGCAAGACCTGATGAATTGTACCTCGCTAAGCATTATGCAGACATTTTCGGTAGAGAGCTCAAGAACGGTGAAACTTGTATGAAAATATGGTTTTGATTTGATGGACGCATAGGTCATAGCACCTACAAACGAAAATTTTCGGAGGATGAGAGCTCAGAGTCTGCTTGTTGCTCTACTGCCCATGATTTCATAGTTGACGTATCAACCATTTGAAATATCAGCAAATTTCCTTCATTCTGATGATGATCCCAGTCACCACGAGTACGCTGGCTTCTACCCCTCTGTTACTAACTTCATAATAAGATGATATGAATGTACATATCACCAAGAGCCATGACTCCGTAAAGAGTTATACACGCCTGAGCCTACCAAATAAACAAACTTGGAAAAAAATAACAAGTTCCAATGATTTCTGATACCGTCGTTAAAAAACAATCCCTCAAATCATTACTAAGGATATTCTGATTCTATAGTAAAAAACATGAGAGCTGGCGTTTACGTCACTTATGAGATGATCAATTGGAAATTGGTCAATTGTTGTAATAAAAACTGTTATCATACCACATTATCATATTACATATTTTTCGTAAAAAGATCCTGGTTCTTTGAGGCATATCGTAAAATATGGCGTCTATGGCATTTATGCAATTATCTTTTCAACATAGGTCAATTACGCAAATAGTAGTTTTTATCATAAATGACAATTTTCCTAAAATGATCTCGATTATACAAAGCGTATTCGCTTTGACGCAGCCGCGCTGTTGCCATCTAGCGGCGACGGACGTGTGCGTGAAATCACTGTTTTTCAACATGGGGAAGTATAGGAAGTATATTTTAAAATGCTTTTAAAATGTTATTGACAGTGATATGTTGAAAACTTTTAAATACGTAGGGTTAGAATTTTGAAAAACTACATGTTAAGCTCCTCATCTACACATGTTTTTTTAATCAAAATAATTCAACTTTCGTGTTACCTATATGAAAGTAAATTGAATTTCTAACCCAAAAAAGTGAACAATTTTAGGCTAAAATGTGTTTTAACGGTTTAATAAGCATTTTAAAATTGACGTCCTATATCCCTTGCTGGGTGAAATAAAAAAGCATCAGCCGGCCCCCATTTTGTTTTCTCGCTTTCGTCAGGGCCAATTATATGTAATGAAATTTGGCGTTTACGCCACTAATGCAATTATCAATTTAACATAGGTTAATAATGCAAATAGTAGAAAAACTAGTTTACAATCATTTTCCCAAAGACACCATTGAGTTAAAACGTGTAGAATGTAAGTTATGATTTTTGTCCCGTAGTTCCATAGGTTCGAAGCACTGTGCGACATCCGGTTGCTTTATTCGCTCTAGGACCGAGGTGGCGTCGAAACCGAACATTGTTGAAGACGTATAGTTTTGAGCGCACTTTAAACCAGATAATGGTCAGAGTCGATGGAAGCGCCACGATTGTTCCTGATGTCGAAAAAGTCGGAGAAGTGCCGTTCATCTATCAAAGCATGGTCGATTTGTGATTCTGTCTTCAGGGGTGATTGATCCCGTCCAACAAACCTTCTTAAACACTGCGATGTCGAATCTGCGGTCTTTCAATTGAGAGATTTGCAGTTCCATAAACCCTTCTCTTGCATATGGAAAGCAAGATAGTGTTTTCCTCTATATCTAGATTGTTCTGATTTGCTAGTGATTGGGCTGGATCTTTCGCTTCCGTTAACTCAGGATGGTCTGCATGATAACTGCTGGGCATTGGACGCGTACTTGTTTGCCATCACTACTAGGTTTATATCTGCATGTCTTTTCAGTGATAAATTGTTTTTAAGCTTAATCGCTCTTCTACTTTTTCCACTTTCCCGGTAGCGGAGCAATCTTTTAACACAGCTGCTCTGTGCGAAACTCTGTCCGATTACTTCACATTGGTTTTATTAGTCAATCATCAAGCGGTTTTTCGGTCGGACAATGTATGAGAGCGTGCATGATCTCACCAAAACGGGGTAGCAATTAGGAGCTGTCAATAAAGTTTAGGCTATATTTTACTCTATGATGACATACGATGAAGTACGATGATATGAGCAGCTATTCTAGCTCCAGTTGCAGTAATGAGCTACCAGTAAGGTCAAACTTTGATTCTCGGAAATCTTAGAGCGATAAATCAACGAATAGACACAGAATCAGTAAAAGTTGCAACTTAAAATGTCGTTCGTTCGCTAAATATATAATATGAAAACCATGCCGGGATAAATGGTTTCGACCTGGTTTTTGTTCCTTGTCACAGGTCATGACCAGGCCGAAAATGAATCTTCCAAACGTATGTATGAGGAGCTCTTTTTTTTCAACAATCGAAAAATACTTGTTATTTACTCGATCGATTAGGATTTTCATTCATTGAATTCAACGTGTGAACGGAATGAACCATATTTGCTTACTCACACAACGTGCTTGCCAGCAGGTGTCAAATTTCACGTGTTTTGTTTTGTTGATTTTTGGTGTTCGCTGTTGATGTAGGTCCGAAGCCAGGCGCGATCATCCCGATTTAGATCTCTCAATTGTGACTATTGTAAATTTGTATTTCCAATCATGTTATCGTTTATCATGGCGAGACCGGTTTGGAGATCTTTCGGCTATAATTCTTATTTTTTATTTCATTGTCAAGATAAAGAGCTTAAAATACGACGCGTGCCTTTCCTACATTGTATTTCCTTTTTTTTATTACTTCTGGTTTAAGTTCTGATGTGCTGTGAATTGTAAACACTTGCTGGGAGTCATCAACTTATTATCATTCTTACCCAACACCGATAAATGAGCTTTACAACTTCACCCAAAAGGGTTCAATCGAGAGCTGCTCTGATGTTGCTTATTCAACAATCCATCATTAACTCTCATGTTGCCTCCATTCCTCCCACAGATATGGTGAGAAGCGTCGTGGTTCCATCTCCGCAATCGAAGTGTCTGGTGTGCAGCTTCTGGCGGCTACGTTTAAGCAGCTCAAGAAGGTCAACCAGCAGCTTCTGATCCTGATCACGGTGTTCATCGGTATGGAGCAAGCCTTCATCGGTGCGGAGTTCACCCAGGCGTACGTGTCATGTGCGCTGGGTATCAGCCAGATCGGCTACGTCATGATCTGCTTTGGCGTGGTCAACGCAATCTGCTCGATCATCTTCGGATCGATCATGAAGTACATTGGCCGCATTCCGATTATTCTGCTGGGTAAGTACCGATTGTGAAATCTGAAGGTTGTTGGGCAAAAAATGTTGACCGGTTCTTTTTTCGCAGGTGCTCTCGTTCACGGTGGAGTGATCATCTACTGCCTGTTCTGGAAGCCGCATCCGGATCACGCGTTCGTCTTTTTCGCCATTTCCGGATTGTGGGGAGTGGGAGACGCCGTGTGGCAAACCCAAATAAACGGTAACTTACTGATTCTTACAAAGCATTGCACGGATTTGAAACATGTTTAATTTTTTCCTGCAGGTATCTATGGAGCACTTTTCCGACGAAACAAGGAAGCTGCCTTCTCTAACTATCGGCTTTGGGAATCTGCTGGCTTTGTGATTGCCTACGCTTACTCTACACAGCTGTGCGCGCGGATGAAGCTCTACATTCTTTTTGCGGTTTTGGCTCTTGGCATGGTGGGATACGGAATTGTAGAAATCCGACAGATTTCAAAGGTAAGAGTGATTTAACTTAAAATTATCGAAAATAAAAATATAAAGTTGCACTCTCTTTTTGCCATTTTTAGGAACGACGCCTCAAGAAGCTGGAGGAAACGCCCAAACAACAACACAGCGAAGCCGATCGCAAGGAGATCGAAGAGGACGACGAGAAGGATGAACTCGAGGAGGACATCATCGTTACGCATCTGTAGAGTTACCACGTTCGACGTGAATCTTAAAATATGCCGCAGTGTTTTTTTTTTGTAATTTGATGCTTCTGTCGAAGCATCGTCGAATGATTCCTATTTAGAATTAATTAATTTCTTATTTAAAGAAAAAAAGTTTACACATGGATCGCACATTCATTGTTCAACCGGACGTTGACCATTCAATTCGATTTGTAATCTAGCTCATTTGGAATATCTCCAAAACTAAAAAAAATATTATTGTAAATTAATGGCACTTACAAGCAAAACAAAAACAAGAAACAAACGCACAAAATTCCATTGCATGATGCCAATCTTTCATTCCAACACTGAAAAAACCTTAAAGTGAAAGTTTTTCAAGTGGCTATAATTTCCAGCATCACCACCACCACCAACACACTGTAGAAATATTTGTTCATTTACTATTAATCTCACGCAGCTGCTATTTGAAGCAAGGAATTTATGCTTACAGGTAATACCTACAGATAGATCTCATTTGAGCAGGTTTCCTTTGTCGCATCGGTTGATTGAGTGATTGAAGTTAGAACAGTAGGTGATTTCAAGCCGAGTTTTTACAGATTGCTGTAAGCCCAGATTGCCAACGATGTTATTATCATAGGAAAAACAAAATGTAAATAAAAGTAGCTCTGTACACACACATGCTATGTTGTTATTACTACTGTATAAGAACAAGTCAGTAAAACTTACCTTATCGAACTATGAATTGAAAGTATTCTTTATTCAGCTTATTTTTAAAATAGTCGACAAATCCTTTTCACTTTCTCATGACTCTTTGTTATATACAAACTTTCTTTTCTTACTTATGTGTTATGTGCACTACTAGTGCAACTATCGCCTTATCCACCGTTCTACGCATAATTGTCCCATGTTACCTTTGATGAAGAAATCCAAACTCAAGTCAATTTGTCCCACTAATTTCAGAATCGATTGGATCTGAAAATTTAGGCAACACTTTTTTAGTCTAGTCTAGTTTAGTCTTTTCTACCGTGGGGCATCGAAATCCGTACATTTAAGCACCCTAGTATATGAAAAAGTCATTATAAAATAGGAATTGAATGTAGATAAAACGTTTGTCATTGACACAGAGGCATGAAGGCTTCTACTTTTGTAGTGTTTCACATTTACTCATTAGAAACAACGAAAAACATGATAAAATAATGAATAGAATCAACTACTCCTGACTGGCCCTCCTTAGCCGTGCGGTAAGATGCGCGGCTACAAAGCAAGACCATGCTGAGGGTGGCTGGGTTCGATTCCCGGTGCCGGTCTAGACAATTTTCGGATTGGAAATCGTCTCGACTTCCTTGGGCATAAAAGTATCATCGTGTTAGCCTCATGATATACGAATGCAGAAATGGTAACTTGGCTTAGAAACCTCGCAGTTAATAACTGTGGAAGTGCTAAATGAACACTAAGCTGCGAGGCGGCAATGTCCCAGTGGGGGCCAATGAAGAAGAAGACTCCTGACTGGAAATCCGTCCACCGTGGACGGATTTGAATTCAAAGGATCAAAATCCGTAAATGAATTTTTTAACTAAATATTTAAATTGAAGCAGTCTGATTGACTAAACTACCACTGTAAGTAGTTCGATACTCACCTTGAGCAGCGATCCCTTCGGTTTGTATTCCGCTTATCTTAAGTAATGATTCGCAATTAGCAATTAAAATACAGTTACTTTTGGTGCAATTATGCTCTACTCGAAAACAAAATGGCGGCAAAAACTCCACGTTTGGTGGGTGGAGAATTGTTTTTGATTTTTGTTGTTTAAATTAAATTTAAAAACTTTCTTTCCATTTCTATGTCCTAAAAGCATACTGCCAAGTATCTGAACAGGATAAAATAAATTATTTATTCATTAATTACCTTTAACTCCCTTTAATTTATTAATATCTCATGAGGTGGACGGATTTCGGTGCTATACGGATTTCGGTCCTGCACGGTAGTCTACACATACACAGTGAGCATAGGCAATACTTTTCTAGGACATAAAACGAATCACTACTTATTTGAACGGTTTTCAGTCACTATTATCATCAAACAACAACTTCATTTTTTCAGTGGGACAAATTGACTCGAGATTGAGATTTTTCATCAAAAGTAACATGGGACAATTATGCGTAGAACGGTAGTTAACCTGTTTGTCAAGTAAGATTTTGGTTGACTTCATCTATTTTTTCATTGAGACTGCGCTTCTATGAGCTTCTGCTGCGATGTCCACCAGGTTCCAGTCTAATGCTTGTTTACAGATCTTGTTTCCGCCCCTATGTAAGGTGGGGCTGACCATGCCCCACTTCCGTTCCCAAATATCAGTTCCTATTCACCTCTGGTGACGACGAGGGAGCTCGTTCCTGTTTTGAGGCCACCAGGCATGAGTTATTTACCGTAGTCATCTGTTGATAACCTACTGCAGCGGTTGAATGTTCTCCATTGATACACACCATGTTCCACTAGCGAATGACAGCACAGATTTTTCGTTAGAGTTCAAAATTTGGATGTTGGTGCGTTTTCTAACTTTCTGCTTTCCAGATATTTCGCAAAGGCAGCCCTGTGCAAGATATTGCGAAGAATGTTTGCAAATTATGAAAATGTCCGGCTTCTGTTTGATTGAAACCTCGAACACCGGCGGGGTTGGATTCAAACTTCGTACACCTTACACATTACCGAGAGGAATAATTGAACACAATTCTCACTGCACAGCTCAGATTTTCTTTTAATCATTTCGTCGCATTGTCTTAACATGTCTTATTAGAATGTAACTATATACTAAAACAAGCTTAAACTATTAGTCCTTCCGATCTAGCTTGATGAAACATTTTGATGAAATATTTCAATAAATTTCTCATGCGAATCGAAGCGTCCGAAGTTTGAGTGTGTCCGAAATTTGATTATCCACGGTACCAAGTATTGTACTGCTCATAAAAAAAATCTATTCTTCTGATCATTTTTCGTCGCAAGCAAAAATGAGCGTCAGATTGTCGCCTAAGAAAAACATACCTCCAGAGAAAAACCTACTGTGATATTTCTGAAAATGTTGGAGCCACGTGGTGGATTGTAGCGGTGAAAGTTTTGATAGAGCGTGCTATTTAGGGTTCTTTCTTAAATTACATAACGCTAAATTTGGTGATTTTGGACCCCCAGCCTCCCCCTCGCAGCACTTTTGGTATGGAAAGTTTATTTTTTTGTATGGATCGTAACGCTCGACTTGACCCCCTCCCTCCTCCTCCAGTGTTACGTAATTTGTAAAAGGCCCCTTTGTACTACGTATAATTACATCATCTATGAGACCCTTGGAAAATTATTACGAAAGTTGTCATTTTGTTGCAAAGCACAATATATTTTATTTTTGCCTTTCTCGTGCTTTTTTGACCTTTCCTATGTGATTTTTTCAGTACATTTTACGATGCACGAGAAAGGCATCATCGCCGCTAGGTGGATTAATCTGGGTTTTTGATTAAAATTCAGTTTTATTTTGTCATTATATGTACATATAATGTTTTACAATTGTAGTTCAGCGTTTTCAAATCAATTTAAATCTAATTGGAACATTAAAGCATCTACATCAATTCTATCGTTACACTCGTTAACAAAGCCGATGTACTTCACAAACAAGCGGAGAATTTCCACTCGCGCAGCTCTTCCAATTCCTGGCAAAACAGGGGTGACATTGCGCATCTCGAATCGAATCACTCGATTCGTAAGTTTTTGGATTCGTTTCGAAAAAATTGCGGCATTATCTATTTCGTTCGCAGTCGCAGTGCAAGCTTTCGAATGGTGCTGTACTAGTTCAATCGAGTATGTTCTGTCAAACGAAATGTAAACAGAGAGAATAAGAGATAGCTGTCTCCGTGTTTAGTATGCCGCCCGCTGGAGAGACAACCTTCAGCGCATGGCGAATGTGAGTGAACAGAGAGAATAAGAGTAATTTCATCTGCGTGTAGCATGTTGCCTGTTGGAAAGGCATCCTTCAGGGCATGAATTGCCACTTAATTTATAAACAAGCAAATTGTGCTCAATGACTTTAAAAAGCAATATTATTTATTGAGCAGTTGCAACCGATTAAAACATTATGCCGATACGACATGTTTTGTAAATTGAGATATTGTTGCGACACAAATTATAAGTTTTATGTTTATTCGAGTGTATGCCACAAATCCAAATTTGAGCTAAATAATTTAAAGCTAAAAAAGGATTCGATAATAAATTACTTTGATGTTTCCATGTATTTTAGTTAAATGCACTTGGGTCTTCTCATGCGCGTTTATTTTTATTTACCTCATCTATTTTTACGTAGATTTAGGAATATACACGTTTTTACGCAGATTTTCCTCATAGATTTATCACGCGATTTATCAAAATCGTCAAAAATACGTGAAAACCAAAAAAAACGATGTTAATTGAATTCGTTTTTACGCGGATTTCGGGATAATTAGAGATTGCATATTGTCTGGAAACTATAAAAGTAGGTATACTAATGACATTCTTCTCCTCAAGAGACAATAATAAAACATTTATTCTCTCCCCGTAGAGAAATAATAACAAATATAATTAAAAACTTTCAGCTAGAAAAAACTCTCGAACAACATTCGAAAGCTATAAAGGTGACGAGTGTTTTTCATTCGACTTGAGTCGTTTTTCAGTGTGCTAACGAGTTTCCATAATGCCAAAACATTTCGTTATTCTTGTACCTCCTCGAGCATACTCGAACGATGAGTCGCTTTCGAGATCGAAGCGAAACCCGTAATGCCAAACATGTTCGACTCGATAGAATTACGTTCGAATCGAGATGCACAATGCCACCCCAGGTCTCGCGAGGTCCTCGAACGACAGCCGCCTCCAACCATGTGCCGGCTAACCTCTGCTGTAGGACCGTTCAGGCCGGGCCGACACGAGAGCAGCTACAGAACTTGTGCTGGAGCGTTTCAGGTACCTGTATGTCACAGTGTTGACAGTTCTCGTCCGCCACTCGTTGCATCACGTGCAGAAGCTTCCGATGCTCTATTTTCCCATTCACCAGCAGGTAAAGTTGGGATCGTTGCGATGAGGAAAGCTCTTTCATCCCAATATTTCGCCACGCGCGTGGCCAGTCAAGCGCTGGACTGTTTCGTTCCACCTTTGGCAGTTCGGTTTGCTGGACGAAGTGCCGGTGGATCAGATCGGCGGAGGGGTTTCGTTGGATATGGTTGGGAATTTGGGACAAGTTTGATAGGATTGATTTTAGGTCAGGATTGTCTATTGAAATTGCGGGGCGAGGAATTCCGTGGAAAAGAAGGGATTTATAGTAGGTAATGGATTCGATCTCTTGCAGATGTCGATTGGTAGCCAGGCTGCGCCTTTTCAGCGCCAACACGTGCAAATTCAAGCCACCGTTTTCTTTCTTCCGAACTAGCTGCATAATCGGAACGCGCGCGAGCATTCCTCTCCACAGAAACGTCCCCATCGTAGCTGTGATTTTCGCCGTACCACAGCTTCGACGTACCGAATGTATTTAGCATTATCACCCGCTGGTGCAGATTCAGCCTGCGCAAGGACTGCAGCCACATTTGCTGTGAGAACTTGCCCGTCAGCGCATCCCAGTTGAGTGTGGTCATCAGCCTTATCGAGTTGGCGAAGGTAACACCCAGAATCTTGACTACGTTGACTGTTTGTAGCCACTGGGTACCAATTTCGTTACCTTCGAAAAAGCCAACATTCACTGCAACCGTTTTTCGCAAATTCAATTTTGCGCCGGCGGCAAGCCCAAAGCGACGAAATATTTCATTCATCGCTTCTATTTGCCACGATGACGTCACCACCACGCTGATGTCATCGGCGTAGGCAACGAGCAGATCATCTCCACATACTTGCTCAAGCCTACACACCAGTGAGTGAAGATAAAGCACGAACAGGTGCATGGACAGAGGGTCGCCTTGTCGCACCGACGAACGATCGAGAGAGATGCCCATTGATGAGCAGCCGGGATGTGGACCGACTGGCTATATGCGAGAGAAGAGAGATGAGTTCCCCGTTGAACCCGAGCGACCGCATGGTTTCGAAGAGGAACGAGTGCCGCACCCGATCGAAGGCGTTCTCCAGATCGAAGCTGATGAGCTTACCGGCGCGACGGTGGTGACGGAGATTGGCAATTCGATCTTTCAGAGCGAGAATGGCCTGGAAGATGTTTCGCTCTGCGTTTGAACATTTCTGTCCATTGCTTAGGACGCGGTGGGCCTCCGTAACGCGTTCCATCCTGTTTTTCAAGATGCGGGAGAGCAATTTATAATCGCTGTTGAGCAGCGATATGGGCCGGTACGCTCGGGCTTGGTGTCACTCCCCTTCTTCTTAACTAACACGATGACGCCCTCCACGAAGGCATGGGGGAGATTGCCGTTGAGTGCTTCATTCATAAGCATGTTCAACTCACGGTGGATGACATCGAACATCCGGAGATAAAATTCTCGTGGGATCCCGTCGGCACCGGGGGATCGTTTGGGTGCGCTCGCCCTGATAGCAGACAGAATTTCTGCTGTTTGTATCTCCTCCATGCACGCTTCGTTCAGTGGGTCGTTCGGTGGGATAACACGTTCGCAAGCAAAATCGTCCCCGTTGTTGGCATTGCCGTCGTTTTCTGCTGTTTCTTCTGAGTAGAGACTCGAGAAAAAATCAAACAGATTTGCCTCGATTTCTTGAGGCTCGACGATGATTTCGTCTTCTCCCGTCTGTAACTGCGTTATCGTTGTTTTCTTCCGTCGTCTTTCCCCCAGCTGCAAGATCGACATTGGCTCACCGGCCACGTGCGTCTCGTTGATGCGCATAAACATGTGGGAGAAATTACGCTGCAGTGCCAACATTTCCCCTTTCAGTCGGTTGATGGTGGTGATCATTTGTGGCTGCTGATAATAGCCGTCGTGCGCTAGCCGTAGTTGCGCATAGAGGTGCTGATGCGTATCGTGGAATTCCTCGTTGACGACACGAAATTTCCACTTGAAAAAAGATTTGATTTTTGGCTTAGCGTACGACAGCCACCATTGCATACACGACGCGTAGTTTCTGCGCTGACGAGTCCAATATTGCCACTTATACTGGAACTAGGCAACGTTTTCTTCGGTTAGAAGATGCGGTCGAAGGGCCCAGTGGAGGAAGACAGAGTCTGAGCGTTAGCGCTTTGTGATCTGTAAAACAACAAACATGCGTGTAGGCCGACTGCAGTTTGTCGCGAAGACCACGGCTCACATAGATCCGATCGAGTCGAGATCGTGCGTTTCGACAGACATAGGTAAAACCTGCATCACGTGGATGTAGCTGCAGCTGCTGTACAGCTGTTTTGAGGGACGGACTGGTGTTCGGGCTAGACGAATCGCACGCACGCAGCACGCAATTGAAATCGCCGGCTACGATGACGTTCTCGGTGTGGTGGCGGAGATAATAGGCGAGCGAGCCATTGAAGAACTCTTCTCTAGCAGCGCGCTGTGCAGTGCCGGAGGGAGCGTAGACGTTGCAGATCGTCGTGTCGTGCACTCGCAGCGCGATTAGTCGGCTGTCCAGATTCTTCTCCACGTGAGTGACATGGATGTGTTCCTTCACCGCAACAGCTGTGCCTCTTCTCGTGTGGTCCACATTCGCGAAAACGACAAAGCCAGGCAAGGAAAGCTGTTCGTTCTCGACTTCCTGCAGACACACGATATCGAGGTTTTGGCTGCTTATGAAGGTTCGGAGTGCGATCAGTTTTGTGGGGTTCGTGATCGTGCCGATGTGATGGATGCGAGGTTGTACGACGTGAGAGCCATTTATGGAAACATCCTGCTCGTCGCCACCGTCGTGGCATCGCTGTTTCTTGCCGGGCGGGCGCCCTCGGCTTCGGCTTCTCGTCGATGTGGACGAATCGTCCGTATCGTTGCCGGCGGGTCGATCTTTCGATCGTATCGCGTTTGTTGGCTTTTTGAATAAGTCAACCAAGACCACTTCAGCGGTCTGTGGCTGTGTGCGCAACGAATTGGGAGACATTGTTCGTGCAATTGGATCAGTAGATTGGCTAGCAGTTGGTTTTTTTGAGCCGGACAGTTGGGTCTGACTCGACGGCTGTGGCAGTTCGGGGAAAGCCTCCAGCGATGATGGTGGTGGAGCCACAGAACACTGACCTACCGGTTTGGCGCTCGGGGGTTTTGAAACGTTCGCCTTCTTCGGTGGTTGTCGTGGCCCAGTTTGCTTCGCCACTTTCGCATAGCTCTTCTGGACTAGCAGCTTTTTGTTCTGGACACACGATATGCCAGTATGCGCTTGCTCTTTGCAGTATTTACAAGAGACGATCTGTCCCTTGTAAACAATGTAGGCCTGTTGTCCATCGATCGTGACCCACGAATCGATGTTTCGATGAACTAGCATTCGGGCCGACCAAATGCCGAGCGGTATTCCACCTAACTCGAACCCTTCTCCCCATGTTAGCTCTCGCAGCGAAAACACTTCGGGGACGTTTTCTGGCAGGTCGGGCACTTTAACCTCTACACATCCATCTTCCATGGTGATGCGAAGCTAGTACTTTTCCCCCGCGTGCTCCGCTTCTCGTCATGTTCTTGCACTATTCGTTGTGCGAGCGCGAGGTTGTCAACCTTGACGAACGCACATTGTTCACCTCTGTAATTTGGATTTATTCATAATTCTATCGTCAACAGGTACACATTGCAACCCTACAGACATGAGTTAAACAAACACTGATGCTAACATGTTAAAAATCTTAAAATATGTTTTCTTATAGTCGTCCTAGACAGGCTAAAGTCAAATGCACAAAAACAATTATTAAATAGACGACACATACTAATTAGTGGCGCGTTATATCCGTAGTTGGTCCTGGTTACTGGAACATGTAGAAATGTGTTGGTGCGAAGATTACGGCTTCTGATGCGGATGTTCAGCAGTCTAAGTATGCCAGGACAGTCAATGTGGAAGGTAAGAAGATCGGCGATAAATGTTGCCTTGGAAGCATCACGACGAATTCTCAAGAGATCCAGTTCAATCAGTCTGCACCTATCTTCATATCTAGGAAGATTTAGAGGATCATTCCAAGGCAGATGCCTCAAAGCAAACCGAACGAACTTTTTCTGCACTGCCTCTATTCGTTGAATTCCATTCTGGTAGAAAGGGGCCCAAACGGATGATCCATACTCGAGGATAGAACGTACCAGCGAACAATATAAAGCCTTGAGACAATACACATCTTTGAATTGTTTGGTCACTCGAAATAATAGCCCAAGCTGTGACGATGCCTTCGCTACTACATAAGATATATGATCCTTGAAGGACATTTTGGAGTCTAAAATGACGCCAAGGTCCTTAATTACGCTGGCACGTTGAAGAGCGACTCCTTGCAAAGTGTATTCATGACAAATTGGATTATGCTTTCGCGAAAATGTTATCACCGAGCATTTGGCAGGATTTAGAACCATTCTATTAATTTCACACCATTTGGCGAAGATGTTGAGCTGATTTTGTAGAAAGGTGACGTCACAATCCTGGTTTACGGTATAATACAGCTTAAAGTCGTCAGCGAAAGATAATCTGTGACAGCTTAATGCGAAGTGTGCATCGTTGAGGTACAGCAGAAAAATAAGCGGTCCCAGGTGACTGCCCTGAGGGACCCCAGATGTGACATCGAAAGAAGATGATGTGTAGTCACCGAGCTTAACCTGCATTGTCCGGCCAGTCAAGTATGAATCAATCCATTCTAGAAAGCTGCCATTGAATCTTAGGCGATTTATGGTTTATTGTATCAAAGGTAGCTGAGAAATCCGTGTAGATTGCGTCGGTTTGGCTACCTCGCTCCATTTCTTGGATTATTGAGCTTGTGTAGAGAACCAGATTGGTTGAAGTTGACCGTTTTGATGTGAACCCGTGTTGATGTTCCGAAATATAACTGGAGCAATGGTGCGTCATGACGTCGAGAACAAGTAACTCAAATAACTTAGAAGTTGCACACAAAGACGCGATTCCACGGTAGTTGGAAACCAATCGCCTATCGCCTTTTTAAAGACAGGAAATACAAAGGATTTTTTTCCAACAGACTGGAAAAATACCACTTGATAGTGACAGATTCATAATCCTGGCCAGTGGCTGAGCGATAGATGTCACACATTTTTTTAAAACCAATGACGAAATGCCGTCTGGGCCTGGGTTTTTGGATGATTTCAATTTTTTGCAGGCCATTTCAATTTGTTGAGTGGTAATTGAGGGAAAAGGTCCAGTGTCCAGTAATAAGGGAACTTTTTAAGCGGCCGCGCAAATGTTGGCGTCTGAAATGGATTCCTTTACAAATACTCCATTGAATTGATCGCGGAAAAGATCAACCACATCTTCGATTGATGAGGCTTCGGTTTTATCCTTGGTTACCGTGAGGGGGAAGCTTGAATCTTTCCGTAGCTTGTTAACATATTTCCAAAATCTTTGAGGATCTGATTTCAGGCTACACTGAATTTCGCGTTGATGGCTAAGGTATAAATGCTTATTAAGCCGTTTATAACCATTATTAATGGAAATGTACTGTTGTTTTCTAATAGCGGTACGCTCCTTACAATAACGTTTCAACGCGGTTCGCTTTTTTGATTTTAGTTTCTTCAGCAAGGGGGTGGACCATTCAGGATATTTTGGCGTTTTAACGGTGGTTTTGGGAACGTACTGATCAACTGCGTAGAGCAAGATGTTGGAAAATAGAGTTGTTGCTTCGTTAAAATCACAGTCCTGCAGTAGCGTGTTCCATTCAATTTCGCGTAGAAACTGGTTCAACGATCTGTAGTTGCCTTTTTTGTAGTTGTAGGAAAACTGCGAAATTTCTATTCCACCACCATGATTATCTGGAAACGGCAGAGTCATCAGCAAGGGAGGGTGATGCCTAACGTCTTTAACTAGAGGAGCCGGTGCTTCCGTGAGATCACATAAGTGAAGAAGTTCACTGCTTACGAAAGTAAGATCAAGTGAACGATTGTTTTGGTTGACTACTCCGTTAATTTGAACAAGTCCAGCAACGCTGTAAGCATCGAGTAGTTTGAAGTGTAGATCACTGACGAGCGATTGGCTTGAATTGGGATGCAAAAATCCAGAATGATTTCGCATCCATTCAATGGAAGAAAAGTTGAAGTCGCCCAGAATTATGATATGGTCATTGGCTTTTGTTTTATCTAAAATCCATGTTAACGAATCTAGATGAGCCTCGAATAGTTCTGCATCGTTGGTACGGTCCGGTGGTATATATACATTACACACACATAGGTCGTCCACGATGGAAATAACACACTAACCCATACTTGTTCGACGAAGACTCCAGATGGTGGAAGAAGTAATTGAGATTGCAAGCGAGAATTAACAGCTAATAATACTCCTCCTCCAGTCCGTTTAATGCTATTTGAACTGGAACGATCACAGCGATGCACAGAATAGTGTGGTCCAGAAATTTGTTTATAGATTGTATGATCGGTGATCCACTGTTCAGCCAGTTCAACAATATCAAAATTGCAGACGGTACATGCCAAGGAGTAATCTGCTATAGTGGTATTCATTCCACCAATATTCTGGTAATAAACTAGAATCTGGCTTTTAGAAGCTTTGCTGTTATTCATCTGCGGAGACGATGTGATGTCGTTGACATGGCGTGAAATGGCAGACGCAGTTGATTGCTAATTACGACACTGTGGCACTGTAGTCTCAAAACTTCTTCTTTCTTCAGGCCGAGTACCGTGCGGCAAAAGCCGTGAACCTTTTCGAATGACGGCTTCACCGGGAAACTCGAATAGTCAATACGAAAAGTATTTTCTCGCCTCATCGCGGATCACTAAAACGCGCGACGCGGCACGGACGGAATCGAACTTTAACCACTGTAATCGATCACTTGACTTTCCAAGAGCGCAATCGGAAATACGTCTGCACGTCTCAGAAGCTGAGCGGTAACTTATATTAAAAGCTTTTAACATTCTCCCATTCTAACATTCTTCTGATTTCCCGGTTACTGTGATGCTGGAAGGCGTCGTCGTGTTCACATCCAACGATTTGATTTTGTTGACGTAGATGACTAAGGGACTGTCGGATTTTCGCAGATCATGCCTTACTTACTGGCACTTGGTTGTTCGAAGTGCTGAAAGCAACGTTTCAGCTGGGTAGTTAGGTCGGCTGGTTTTCATTTTATTCTTTATTAAAGAAGCTTGCAGCCCTACACTGGCTCACCTCTGGAAATATTAGCTGGCTATGCAAACGGTAAAAAGTCCGGCGTCGCCCCCCTCCCCTAAATGGTGGAAAGATTGAACGGGTACTGAAATGAATGCCCTTAAACATGTGCACTTTACGATTTAATCATATTCAGAAATAGGTGGTTAAAATTCTAAAGATTCCCAGAAACATGTTAGGGAATCCAAGATCCATAATATATGAAAGTTCAAAACAACTCGAAACATTTCAGGCTCAAGAATTCTCCTTGAAATCCTTCTAGAAGCTCCCCTGGGAACTTCTTAATTCTCACTCATGAGGCAAAACGCCTTTTAGCTGGCAGCTCCTAGGGAACAAAGCACCATGCGTCGATGAATCAGCATTTTGGTATGGATAGTGCATGGAAACGCAAGTACATTGTAGGTTAGTGCCACTAGGGCGTTTCACCAAGCCAAAATGTTAGATGTTTCTTCAAAATGTGGAAATTTTCGGTTTTTCCGACCTTCCCATATACTATTTTGAAACTTTTTTCGTCTAACCTACATAATTTTAGATCTAGTTTTGTTACAGCCATCTTAAAGACGATAAATATGAGGGAAACCACAAAAGGCGTTTTGCCTCGGTGGGAGGGGGGGGGGGTGGGAAGTGGGCGTTTTGGGGCATCTTCCCCTATTCACATAGTGGTATTTTCAGACCTATATTTCAGCTCGACATCACGACCGCTGAATCAAAACTTTTCCAAAACCAAAATATCGGTGTAATAGATACTGTCTATTTTCTTGTCATAAGACGAGTTTGTACTATTCCATTTAATTCCACTACTTTATTGTACCTTTTCAGTGTCTCGCACTCTATTTTCATTGGTGGAATACATTATTTAACTTATTATTGCTAATTTTTGGTGGTGTTCGCATAAAGTGCTCAGTTCCACTCAGTTTAGCTATTTTTTTAAATGAGCGCGAGTGGTGCTCGCATGAAAAGCTTAGTTAAATTTAGTGTTGCTAATTTTTGCAATGAATTGGGTGGTGCTCACAAAAAAAAAATCAGTGGAACACATGTGGAAAGCAGTGATAATATAATTGCAATATACCCGATTCTGTTTTTACACGGATTTTTTTTTACACGGCCGTGTAAAAAAAATCCCATGTAAAATTTTTGCAAAGTTGCTCAATTTTGTATGATTTGTCGAGAAGTCACAGAACTTTTTTTACACGGATTTTCAAATTTTGAACTGAAAACTTTTTTTTACACGGAACGCATCCCCCGTGTAAAAAAAAGAATCGGATGTATTCACAATATGAAACGACATGGAGTGTAGCAAAGCATCTGAATGAATATGTTTTTGCATACTAATGTGATATCTAGCATTCGAAATCGTAAGTAACCAAAATTCTCTTCCAAACTTTAGGTGGAGAATAGTCTTGAAAGAAATTGTAATAAATAGATAGAGTTGAGAATGTAGATGCAAAAAACCGAATATTTGATTTGAAAAAAAGGAATACAGGGCATAGAGAATAGTTTAGCATGTATTTGGCTCATTCCCGCTCCATGATTCTATTCAAAAAATAATTAAAAAAGAATGATTGGTCTCACAATAGTCAAATTCTGCAACCCATCAAACGACTTAAGCTGAAAAAAGCTAGTTTTTTTTTTAACAAAAGAAGACTAATTTTTGTTGAGTAAGCGCCCTATCAGCTTTCAATATTTATTGGGAAGCAACTAATAAGAAAATCTTTGAATAAAGCCATTTTCATAATATTTGGCAAGTGTAATAATAAAAGAAATTGAAAAGTCCTGGGAAGGGGGGAATGTGTGGCAGTGAAATAGCACTTGCCGTTTACTATATAAGTAAATATTCAATGGCTTTGAAACCATTGAAGTAAGCCTGATACCAATAATCGAATAAACAATAATCGAAGCAGTCGTTGCACGTGGATGGCAGTCACATGTGCTGCACCATCCAAGGTAAAAGGTTTTCCTGGAGACTCCCGCTTGTATATTAACGGAACAAACTCCACAAGGTCCTTTAAGAGTTCTTCAAGGAGTTTCTCCTGGAATTCTTACGGAAGTTCATTTGGGAGTTAATCCAGGAGTTCTTACGAGAGTTCCTCTAGGATTTCCTCCAGAAATTCTTCCTGTAGTTCTTCGAGAAATTGCTCCAGAAGTTCATCCGGAAACTACTCTGGGAGCTCCTCCGGTAGTTCCTCCTCAGAGGCCAATGTAGGAAACTAAGGCCAAATGTCAAGTTGTGGGGGGATCTACTGGTCATCAAAGGGATAAATGCAACATTAGACTTCGAGATCTACAGGAAGCCCACCAACACCACGAGAGACACCCCATATACATCGAAACATTCGTATCAGCATAAAATGGCAGCGATGCCCCTGAACGAAGACGGAAATACGAATGGGGTATAACACATTTTGGAAACAGCAAAGATCATCGGATACAAGGATTTAGTATTCTCCAGCAGATGCAATCTACTTTGTTAGGCTCTATAAAAGACAAAGTGGAAATGTTAAAATAGGTCCCCACGTTGGGCGCGAAATGAAACGTTCGTGTTCTGCACACAACGTACAGCAGCTTAAGCACCACTTCCGGGTTAGAGAGACTGCTGACGCTTCCTATAGGTCCGGCTTTGAGACCCTATCTTTGGGCGAGTTTTCTAAAGTGGCTCGAACACTCGTGATTCTTTGACCATCCAAACGGAAGCTAACCGAACTAAGAACTAGAACGAAAACAAGAAAATAGTTCACACTTTCACGAAGAAACAATTGTATTTTAGGTCTAAGGGGGTTTACAATCTTTTGGGGGATCCTCCTTTGAGCTCAAAGTTCCTAAGCATTTACTTGCAAGCTTTGTTTTTAAGTTGGACGAATTGGTTGGTCTCTGTTACGGGCCTCTGTGACGCAATCTCTCACTGCAACTCAGAATAGGTGACGAAGCGTTATGATGGCGAGGTACCCTGCTGTGGAACTGTTTTTCGAATTTTTCATGTTTAGGGTATCTGTTCCATTATTAATAACATGCTCCTATATCAATAACATTCGCAAAACAGGTTGTTTAGGCTCAATTTGTGTCGTGTTTTGTTGTTGCAGTGAGCCCGAAAAAAAATCACAAAAATAAGAAATAAAACAATTTCCGCACCAATTCTTTGTTTTCGAATAGTATTGATTTGGGTACATCTTAACTAAGGTGTTATTTTAATTTCTAATTAGGTTCAACACCGTCGTTTCAGAATGTACAATACACATTTGGTAATCAACTGTACAATACTTTTTAATAACGAAACCAACGATATCAAACTGCTTCTGATTCAGATCCATTTGATATATGAGTGTCGAAGTCATTTTTCACTAGACAACAATCTCAAAACAGCTAAAATGATTTTATCTAAAATGTTGTCAAATATATCCTAAATATATTTGCCCTATGTATGTTAAAACTCAAGGGCAAGTAAAAATTGCAGATTTTTTCTTTAATTAAAACTTGAAAATGGTTTTCCATGTCACACAACTATTAAATTGCTTAAAATATTCACTTTCCACATAAATTAATTTGGAAACAACTATTTTGATGGAAATCCATTGAATTACATTAAATGACCCTTTCTCCTATGTGTTTCCAATCGAAATCATTAAGTCATATTAATGTATGCATTTTGTAATAAGGCAGAACCAAATGTGTGACAAGACCTCACGCCTCTAGGGACACTAATATCAAAAACAAAAATCCGAATGCTAGAGAAAATCATTAAACAATAATTTTCAGATTTGTTCTTTTAGGTATTACTTGGGATTTGTGCCTCAAAAACGCGAAATGATTAATTTTTAGACTCCACCATGATAGTCGTTGAACATTGGTTTTAACATATTGCAGTAATTCTAGAATACCAGAAAAGAGGGCTTGTAAGTTTGTAGCGGTGAGCAACTGGCCGTGATTCTACCTAACAAACTTTTAGTTACACCACCCGGACAGAAGCCATGACCGGAATAACAAAACATGCTATGGACTTGATTGATATAAGAGATAAAGGAACAGGCAACAATATCAAACTTTTACACTGAAATATCATTTAAATATCAAGATATTCTATGGATAACTAATGGCACATGATATTGAACACTTCTTACATATTGCGACTTGGTCGAGTCAAGTACGAGACACTGCAGACGGCCTCACAATTGAAGTCGAAATACGTATCTGTAAAGATAACAAAACGTAGTGGAATTAAATAGAAAGAACTAAACTCGTCTTAGACAGTTGAAGACATTCCACTAAAAGAGCTTAAATAATTTTACCTAGCATGAGACAACGGACAGGGCACACATAACAACCAGTGGACCAGTGGATACAAATTTTCTGCTTACTGGGGCGGGAATCCAACCCACACTCCATAGCACAGTAGCACACGCGTCTAGACGATTGACGGCACTATCCGCACTGCTACGAAACCCACTTTGCGCCAGTATTTTTGGACGTGGATTCAGAATATATAAAAATCTTATTTAAGCCATAATGTCACATATGCAGTTTTTCAAACAAACGGTTCAAATATCAAATCTTCTTCTTCTTCTTCTTCTTCTATATACATAAAAAGGAATTTCTGTCTGACCCTTATAGACTCGGAAACTGCTGAACCGATAGGTGTAAACATTTGTATGCCGAGGTTTTTGGGGCCAGGGAAGGTTGTTAAGATGGTTCAAGACCCCTCCCTCATTTGGAAAGGGGGTCTCCCATACAAATGAAACACCAATTTCTTCATATCTCGAGAACTAATCAAGCAAATGGAACCAAATTTGGCATGTGGAGGTTTTGGAAGGTAAAATATGTTTCTGTGGTGGTTCAACCTCCCCTCCCCCTTCTAGAAAGGGGGGCTTTCATACAAATGAAGCATATATTTTATCATAACTCGAGAACTAATCGAAGAATAAATCAATTTTAGGCGAAACAAAGTTCGTCGGGTCTGCTAGTTGATAATATTTCTAGAAACTATTATTGCCAGTTGCGTCCAACTCGGAAGATGACAGCATCTATCTAGGAAGTATCGATTGATTATTGCTTCCAAAATTCCTGACTATGATTGCAAAACCAATATCAAGGCTTTCGGATGACTAATGATTGCCTCGTGTCACCATATGACCACTTTTACTTTGTAACGAAAAGCGACGACAACAGAAATGACCACAGTTTTACTTTACAGATTCATTTATTTTCCTCTTGTGTTTTGCTCCGTCTGACTCATTTTTTCATCCATTTTCTCTTTTACAATAAAATCACTTATCATTTTTCTTCTCGCATAACGGCAGTTATTTTTTTTCTTCTTCTTCGTTTCCCTTAACCGCTTTTTCACACATCTGTCACCCTATTACCAATTGCTGGCTGACTGGGGGGCAAAAAGCTTTCGTTCCTTTGTTTTCATTTTGCTCCGGCATCCACCCGCCGCGCCCGTTGCTATCTCCACGCGTCGAACGGAAGTGCTCCTTCGGGCTGTGAGTTGAACAATTTCCGAGAGCTAACCACACCGCCCGGACAGAAGTGGCACGAGATTTCAGTCGATCGAAAACGATAACGGTTCATAATAAATCAGAACTTTTTTTTGAAAATTTTGATATGGCGCAACACGGGTGTGGAGTTATAGTAAAAATGAGCTAAAAGATTTATACATTAGAGCGAACATAAAATCCAATAGATAGAAATAAATGGATGTAGCTTTTTAAATACGGTTGTAAAATAATAGTTCTTTGCACAAATATGGGTTGTTCATTCATATCAATGTAACAAAGCTACAGAAGCACATTTATGTTGTTAATTGATAAGTTTTTACTTTATTATGAAGCGTTCTTTCATCGGCTGATTTTCATGCTGTGGAAACTCGGATGCGTGCAAGAGCTCTATTCTTAGAGCGGACGAGTGGCTCTTTAGTATAGTTTTTTCTGTCTCTCGGAACCATCAATCATCATCACTGTCCTCAGATTGGGCAAGCTATAGCTGCACATGAGCAAAATGAACACTACTCGAACGACGTGTGGTGATAGCACGTTAATAATCATAATAAAGAAAAACTACCGGCCAGGTTTTTGTAACTTCAGTAACACTAGTTTTCAGCTTAAAGAGATGTTTTCGGGAATATCTACTTATATCCATCTTGATATGATACAAAGCACGAAATAAAAGACAATAACATGTAGAAAATAGAGTCCACACTTAGTTGTGTAGTAACATGAAATAGTTGAACATGTGCTGCCGCATTTTATCAAAAACTAGTTGAAGGCTTAGAGACACAGGAAGCCGTGCTCAAGAATGGGTGCTTATTTTTTTCCCACGCCGGAAATTAAAAAATATATTGTGTTTGATTTACAATTCTATAGTTTTTTTGGTGCCTCTTAAAAGAAGGGTTCCGAGCCTCTTGAAAGAAGGTTTCCAAGCCTCTTGAAACACGGCTTTCGAACCGTCTAAAAAGAGGCTTCCGAGTCTCTTGAAAGAAGGCTTCGAGCCTCTTGAAAGCAGGCTTCCAATCCTCTCAAAACGAGACTTTAGAGCCTTTTGAAAGGAGGCTTCCGAGCCTGTTGAAAAGAAGCTTCCGAGCCTCTTGAAAGGAGGCTCCCGAGCCTATTGAAAGGAGGCTTCCGAGACTCTTACAGGAAGGTTCCAAATCTCATGAAAGAAGGCTTCCGAGCCTCTTGAAAGCAGGCTTCCAATCCTCTTAAAGCGAGACTTTAGAGCCTCTTGAAAGGAGGCTTCCGAGCCTTTTGAAACGAGCCTCTTGAAAGCAGGCTTCTAATCCTCTTAAAACGAGACTTTAGAGCCTTTTGAAAGGAGGCTTCCGAGCCTGTTGAAAAGAGGCTTCCGAGACTCTTACAGGAAGGTTCCAAATCTCTTGAAAGAAGGCTTCCGAGCCTCTTGAAAGCAGGCTTCCAATCCTCTTAAAACGAGACTTTAGAGCCTCTTGAAAGGAGGCTTCCGCGCCTTTTGAAAGGAGGCTTCCGAGCTGTTTGAAAAAAAGGCTTCCGAGCATCTTGAAAGAAGGTTTCCCAGCTTTTCGAAAGAAGGCTTCCGAGCCTCTTGAAAGGAAGCTTCTGAGCCTTTTGGAAAGGAGATTCCCTAGCCTCTTGAAAAAACCTTGAAAGGAGGTTTCCAAGCCTCTAGAATAAAAAGGATGCTGAGTACCTTGAAATAAAGCTTCCGAGATTCTTGAAGGAAGGCTTTTGGTCATTTTAAAAGGAGGCTCCTAAGCTTCTTTAAAAAAAGAAGACTTCTGATCCTCTTGAAATGAGGCTTCTGAGCCTCTTGAAAGGAGGCTTCCAAGCTTCTTGAATAGATTTTCAAAGCCTTCTGAAAACAAAAAAGAAGACTTCTGAGCCTCTGGAAATGAGGTTTCTGAGCCTCTTGAAAGGAGGCTTCCGAGCTTCTTGGAAGAAGGCTTCCATGCCATTTGAAAGAAGGCTTCCGATCCTCTTGAAACAAGCCTCCCGAGCCTGTCGAAAGGAGACTTCAGAAACTCTTGATAAAGCCTTGAAAAAAAGGTTCTGAGACCCATGAAAGAAGGCATTTGAGATTCTTGAATGAAGGCTTTCGATCGTATTGAAAGAAGGCGTCCAAGCTTCTTGAAAAAAGGCTTCCGAGCCTCTTGAAAGGAGGCTTTTGATTCTCTTGAAAGGAGGCGTCCGAGCCTCTGAAAAAAGGCTTCCGAGCCTCTTGAAAGGAGGCTTCCGAGCCTCTTGAAGGGTGGCTTCGGAGCCTCTTGAAAGAAGGCTTCCGAGCGTCTCTAAAGCAGGCGTCCAAATCTCTTGAAAGAAGGCTTCCAAGCCTCTTGAAAGCAGACTTTCAAATCTCTTAAAAAGAGGCTTCCAAGCCTTTCCAAACGAGGCTTCCAAGCTTCTTAAAACAAGCCTTCCAAGCCTTTTGAAACGAGGCTTCCAAGCCTCTTGAAACGAAGATTCCGGGCCACTTGAAAGGAGGCTTCCGAGCCTGTTGAAAGAGGTTTCAAACTTCTTGAAATGGGGCTTCCAGGGTTCTTGAAAGCAGACTTCCAAATCTCTTGGAAGAAAGCTTCCAAATCTCTTGAAAAATGAAGCTTCCAAATCTCTTGAAAGCAGGCTTCCAAGCCTCTTGAAACGAGCTTTCGAGCCTCTCGAAAGGAGACTTCCGATCCTCTTGAAATGAGACTTCCGAGCCTCTTGAAAAGAGGCTTTCGAGCCTCTTGAAAGGAGGCTTTCAAGCCTCTTAAAAGCAGGCTTCCGAGTCTCTTGAAAGGAGGCTCCCGAGCCTCATGAAAAGAGGCTCCTGAACCATTTGAAAGAGGTTTCAACCCTCTTGAAATGGGGATCCCCAGCTTCTTGAAAGCAGGCTTCCAAATCTCTTGAAAGGAGACTTCCGAGCCTCTTGAAAGGAGGCTTCCGAGCCTGTTGAAAGCCGACTTCCAAGCCTCTTGAAAGCAGATTTCCAAGCTTCTGGAAAGCAAGCTTCCGAGCCTTTTAAAAGGAGGAATCCGAGGCTCTTGAAAGAAGGCTTCCGAGCCCTGGGACTGGAAGCCAATACTGACAGTCTAAGTGGGGATGCGCTGGTAGCTGCCTATAACGCGCGTTAAACGCCACCATGCCGAAGAAAGCCCTGTCAGGAAATGGCAGATGCCTGGTATATGTGGAGTGCCGAGATTGTGCTCTTGATGCTCTTGAAAGGAGGCTTCCGAGCCTCTTGAAAAAACCTTGAAAGGAGGTTTCCAAGGCTCTAGAAAAAAAAGGATGCTGAGTACCTTGAAATAAAGCTTCTGAGATTCTTGAAAGAAGGCTTTTGATCATTTTGAAAGGAGGCTCCTAAGCTTCTTAAAAAAAAGAAGACTTCTGAGCCTCTTGAAAGGAGGCTACCGAGCCTCTTGAAAGGAGGCTTCCGAGCTTCTTGAAAAGATGTTCAAAGCCTTCTGAAAACAAAAAAGAAGACTTCTGAGCCTCTTGAAATGAGGCTTCTGAGCCTCTTGAAATGAGGCTTCTGAGCCTCTTAAAATGAGGCTTCCGAGCCTCTTAAAAGGAGGCTTCCGAGCTTCTTGGAAGAAGGCTTCCGAGCCATTTGAAAGAAGGCTTCCGATCCTCTTGAAAGAAGCCTCCCGAGCCTGTCGAAAGGAGACTTCAGAGGCTCTTGATAAAGCCTTGAAAAAAAGGTTCTGAGACCCATGAAAGAAGGCTTTTGAGATTCTTGAATGAAGGCTTTCGATTCTATTAAAAGGAGGCGTCCAAGCTTCTTGAAAGGAGGCTTCCGAGCCTCTTGAAAGGAGGCTTTTGATCCTCTTGAAAGGAGGCGTCCGAGCCTCTGAAAAAAGGCTTCCGAGCCTCTTGAAAGGAGACTTCCGAGCTTCTTGAAAGGAAGCTTCCAAGCCTCTTTAAAGAAGGCTTCCGAGCCTCTTGAAAGGAGGCTTCCGAGCCTCTTGAAGGGTGGCCTCGGGGCCTCTTGAAAAAAGGCTTCCGAGCCTCTTGAAAGCAGGCGTCCAAATCTCTTGATAGAAGGCTTTCAAGCCCCTTGAAAGCAGACTTTCGAATCTATTAAAAGGAGGCTTCCTAGCCTTTCCAAACGAGGCTTCCAAGCTTCTTAAAACAAGCCTTCCAAGCCTTTTGAAACGAAGCTTCCAAGCCTCTTGAAACGAGGATTCCGGGCCACTTGAAAGGAGGCTTCCGAGCCTGTTGAAAGAGGTTTCAAACCTCTTGAAATGGGGCTCCCATGGCTCTTGAAAGGAGGCTTCCGAGACTCTTGAAAGCAGACTTCCAAATCTCTTGGAAGAAAGCTTCCAAAACTCTTGAAAGGAAGCTTCCAAATCTCTTGAAAGCAGGCTTCCAAGCCTCTTAAAACGAGCTTTCGAGCCTCTCGTTTGCCAAGGTGTCAACGCGAATCTGTCAGGTGACGCCTACAGGATTGTGATGGCCAAGACCAAAGGAGGCCCTTCACCTTCCGAACGGTCCATGGATAGGTTGGCGAGGATTATCGAGGTACTTTTTTCATCTCGAGCAACAAGTCACTGGCCTCCGGTGACGAATGACAAGTTACTCGTGGTGACTAATTCCCTGACAACGAACAAAGCTCCAGGGCCTGATGGATTTCCGAATAGTGCTCTCAAGGCAGCAATCATAGCGAACCCGGGCATGTTCAGGCTAGCTATGCAGTTGCGGAGGTATGAAGATAGCAAAATCTACAAAATTTGATCAGTCAATACCCGACCCAAGCCGTTTGAACTGATGAATATCCTCAAAATATCATAATACCTAATTATTCACCTGTTCACCAATAGTTGTGGTAGAGAAATTTTTCCCAAAGGAGTTTTTAACTCTAGATTTTTGAGAAATGTGTGACGCTTGAATAATTTTATTACTTTGTCAAAGAAGACACTGTTATAAACTGGAAATCCATGACATGAGAGCCAAATTTAAGTCAAATGATATTTTTTTATGACAGCTCGTGATATTTTGGGAATTTAACTCTAGTGTCCCTCATTTTATAATTAGTGCAACACTCTGTTTGTTTGCTTTACAAATTTATTAGACATCCTAAGTTGTAGATGATTTCGGATATTTATCCAGCTTTACGAAATAGTTTTGACCCATATGACCCGTTCAGAAAATGACATTTTCAGCGTGGTCAAACGGAATTTGCGGCAAAAGATCTTTTTGAACAATGATCTGTTAGGAAAAACGATTGTTTAGGCCAAACGTGTGTCATTTCCAGCCAATTAATATTTTTGGTAAAAACAATTATTCCAATCAAACGATCAATTTGGCCAAATGGCTAGATGACTTTCGGCTTTAACGTGTTATGCGGCCAAATAATTTTATATCGTTTTATGTTGCAAGGTTCCATGGTTTTTTTTTCAACAATGGCTGTTATAAACTTGGTTCAGGGTGTTATTAACATAACTAAAATTTCTATCGAAGCTTTAAAACATAACTAATGTCAATTTCATTATTCTGGGGAAGAATGTCGAATCAAATAATCAATATTCAATATTCAATTAAAAGTTCTTAGAAATAACTGAAGTGGTTATAATTTTGGTTGCCAATAATTCAACAAACAACAGTGGCTCTGAACTACACGCTAACTGACTGAGTAAAATTGAGTAGTTGAAAGTAAGAGTGTAGTAGTACAACAGAAAATCCTTCAAACCATCGTTTCATTACGGTGTCAAAAATGATTGTGTAATTTTATAAATTACCCACATCTCTTAAAATATCACATAACTGTTATTTTGAACTCATAATAAGCCTTGAAAACTAGTGTTATCAACCTGTTCCGATTAAACCTTCGGATTGATGCCATTGTTGTATAGTCTTTCATCCAACACATCCAACATGATCGCACTTGCCGCCGTTCGTCACAATATTGGGCTGCCGTTTTCTTTCCGGGTTTTCATTAAATGCATTAAGTTTCTCAAAATCGGTCTCGCGTACTCGAGTAAAATTGTACAAAAATGTTCTTAAAAGAAATCTTCGTCTACCTTAAAAGTAATTCGCTCGTACGTTTCTAAATCTTCTTGTGTGTTTTTTTATTTCGTTTTCAATGTGTATGTTGTTGTTGTTGTTGGTTTTGTTGTTACCTTTGAATTATGTTATGTGTGTTTCGCCTAGGTCGATATCTGTTATATCTTTTTACAATATCTTTTTTGTTTGTTTTATTATTCCTATGTATATAAACGTATTTTCTTCCCTTTCATTGTTATAGTTCTCTTTCTATGGTTTTGTTTCAAAAAAATAAAATATTTGGATAGTTCTATTTTTGTTTCCGTTAGAAGTTAACCTTTTATTTCAATTTTGTTCTTAGTGTTAGACGATTTCCATCCCTAATCACGCCTTTCCATCATGTTTATCTTTTATTGACAAAAACCTGTGGTTATTAGTTTGTCTTGTTTCTAGCTCATGTATTTTTTTTTATCTTTATCTATTAATTGTTAGTTCGATTTCGTTCGTTAAGATGTGAAAAGTGTATGAGGAAGTGATGTGATGTGATTGGGTGATGCAAGTGTGTTTGTGTGAAGAAACATTTCCTCTACAGTAAGGATTTCGCTAAAGTGTGATCGTTTATTTGAATGGGTAACTCACTGTGGAAAAAATCGTGCCAAGAGTGAAAGATTAAGGTTTAAGAGCAATAGATTTCTGTTAGCAAATTTGTGTACTCAGCACAGTATTCCTCTTTTCTGAGAAATTTGTCACTGTTCCACCATTTACAATTACAATATGGTTGCCTAAATATAAGTGTTACACTTGTGTATGCGTGGATGTGAACGGGATGAAATTCTTTTCCGAACTTCAAAGATGTATCATAAGTTGCTACATAACTGTGATCAAGAAAGTTTTTACGATTTTCCACAAGACGACATGAAACAATTCGACTTCGATTTGCAGGCAGATGCGATCTGCGACAATAATGTGGTTTTACATTTCTTGTTTTGTGCGTTTTATAAACAGCCAAGTCTCTTATACTTTCAATGAGCTTCGTATTGGACGCGATTGTGGCGAGGAAGAAATAGTCTTTTGAGCATGAAAAGAACTTGAATGCCTCAGTGATGGGCTTAAAATTATCGATATAAATCACTACAATAAAGTTATCAATAATTAATAATTGTTGTGCTAAACTGCTAGACTGAAGACGAAAGTGCTCGAAATGCTTCGGTTTTATATTTGACTTGGAGACGCATAAAGCGGATACACATATAGGAACACCAACATTGCACGAATTCTGGGAAATTTTTCTATCGCTATGAACGAGATTACGTATTGAGGACCCTCTGCAAACTAAGTGGCTGGCGACGTACATCCATAGACCGAGCTGAATAGAGACGACTGTTATATACTGCACAGGCCACTTCGGCCTTACATAGGCTGAATAAATAGAAATAAATGTGCAATCCATTGATGAACTCATAATTGACGGAAATCCATATGGGACAGTTATGCTTTTAAGAACAGTTTACTGCTTTGCTGGTTGCCCATGTCCTGACAATATTCAAATTCTCACTTTGGATGACGTGTCCCTTGCTTCCTGGAAACTCGTACCATTTACGTCGATCTTCAAATCCGGTTCTACACAGCTCACATGTTGTAAATAAATTTATTTACTCATATATTACCAAATTCAAGTGTATTGTTAAATTAGTGTAAAGAATATTTTTAAAATTAAATTTATGAACTAAAAAAACTAGAAGAAAGATGTTTGGCTGAAATTCATCTGGAAAATGTCATTTGGCCGAAATGCTCTTACGTCCGAAAATGGCGTTCAGATTAACAGGTCATTTGGAAGATAAGGTTGTCTGGTCGAATACGTCATTTGGCCGATAATGCCGTTTAACCGTAATGGCCGTTTGGCAGAAAGGGCCAAAATGCACATACTGCTGAAAGTGTAGTTTGGCCGAATTCGTCATTTTGGCGAAAAAGTCGTTTGATCGAATCGTCGTTTGGCCGAAATTGTAGAACGAAATGGACCTTCGGTCAAAATTGTCGCTTGGCCAAAAATGCTGTATAGCCAGAGCGGTGGATTGGCAGATAGGGCCATTTGACTAACAAGGTCGGCATTTTTGACTATATGACCCTTTCAGAAAATTACATTTTCAGCGTGGTCAAACGGAAGTTTCGACAAAAGAACTTTTTGAACACATGATCTGTTAGGACAAACGACTGTTCAGGTCAAACTACTAATTCGGCCGTGTGTCAATTCCAGCCAAATGATATTTTTGGTCCAACATTTTTTTTTTGATCAAACGATCAATTTGGCCAAATGGAATTTAGTTGGTTGACATTCGGCTTAAATATGTTATGTGGCCAAGTGGTATTCGAACAAATGGCTATCTGCCAAATGACGGGAAGAGTCGTTTGGTCGAAAGTCATTAGTTCGAAAAATATTTGGCCAAATGACGAAATACCGAATGTTGTTTGGCTGATCTTGTCATTTGACCGAAATGGTCATTTGACAGAAAAAGATGTTTGGCCGAATAGATCGTTTGGTCGAAAATACCGTTTGGCAGAAACGGCCGAGTAGAAGCCGTGATCTTGATAACAAAATATGATATGAACTTGATTAAAATAAGAGTAAAAATAACAAGCGAAAATAACAAAAATGTACACCGAAATATCATAAAACATATCAGGTTTTTCTATTAACAAGAACAAACTAATAGCTGAAGATATTGATGAGTTCTTGTTAATGGCAAAACCTGATATTTTTATATTTCGGTGCAATTTTTTGTTATTTAAGCTTGTTATTTTTACTCTTATTTCAAATAAGTTCATATCATGTTGTTCGATCACACGCATTGCTTCATCGCAGCGTGGCAGGCGAGTAGAGAAGCGTACAGGTTGCCGTTCAATTGTGTGATCTTTTTGTTCACTTGCTTCACGCCAATTGCTTGCGTTATATACGTAGCATTTGGCGCGCTGCAAATCTAATTAGAGTTACATCCACACAATTACCAACACCGGATACTGAGGTCAGCGTAATCAATCAGGCCACTGAGGAATTCGCCTGGTAAGCAGTTTAACATTATAAAACCGATCAGCGCCAATCGACGCTCTCTCTGTTACCCGCTGGACATCGAACCGTGTACTTGATTATAATTAATTAGTGTTTACGAATGTTTGAATAAAAAGTGTTAATTGTAAAGTGAATAAAGGTTAAAGACTTTTTTAAAAACCTATCACAGGCCACGATCCTGTAATTGGCGCAGCCGACGGCGTTTGGTGCTTAGTGAAGTGAATAACAGTGCTTGTGAGAAATTAATAAATCTCACATAGTGTGATCCGGTTCAACCATCTCCACCCGACAACCAAAGGACGGACGATTTGCGATCATCGCCGCTCTTCACCACCACCAGACGACGGAACCTACAACCACCAGGGCGACTAAGTCGTTTTGCCGAGTGCGCCCAGGGTAAACCGTAAGTAATTTATTTCATTTTCCTTTCTACTTACTTCACATTTTTCAAAGGCAGCGCACTACCAGATAGACGCGCCAGGTATTTTTGCGAACAGTGAATTGAATGAATATTGCTTACGTCCTCGCGGAGCACTACTAGATAGACTCTACGGGTAGAAAATCGTATACAACAAACTTCGAACGTTGCTTACGTCCTCAAAAGATACTACAAGATAGGTCTTCTGAGCAGTTAAAGTGCACTACAAGATAGACATTTTAAAATTCCAAAATACTTTTTTATACAAACTCACCGGCTATAAATCACATGCAAGTGAATGCCGAAATTTAAAAATTATTCAAAAGAAACATCTGCTTTGAAAAAAGCCAGAAACCTCTTTATTAAATATAATATCTCGGAATCAGAGGAAGATACTGACTCTGAAGCATCTGAGGAATATTCTCATATACCATTAAAAGACCAACTACCAACACTCAGTCTTCTCAGCCTTACACCGGTAGAAATAGAAACTCACGATATGGATCAAATTACTGCACAGCTTAGCGCAATCATGGAATGCGTGAAAGGTATTCAATCACACCAACAACAACAAGATCAACAAATTAATCACTTAACGAATCAAGTTGACGCTGCATCTGCAGGTGGTTCTTCTGATATACAAAGACCACAACCAGCATCAACAGGTGCATTCGAAAATCTGTTTAGGATCCCAGATCCCATTAAAGGTTTACAAACATACGATGGCAATAGGAAACAGCTATCAGCATGGCTTGTAACTGCGAAAGACACTTTAGACGAGTTACAACCACACGTTACTGCAAACCAGTACAAAATGTACGTTAGAGCAGTGCTAAATAAAATTGAGGGTAAAGCGAAGGACATATTGTGCCTAGCCGGAAACCCTCAAGACTTTGAAGATGTTGCCGAAATTTTAACAAACGCGATCGGGGATAGGCAGGAGTTATCTACTTACATGTGTCAAATGTGGCAAAATAGAATGAACGAGACTACATCTGTTCACAAATATTATCAGAGGACCAAAGATTTCGTCCAAAACATGAAAAAACCTTTCAAAGCAAAAAAAACCCAATATATAAAGATAGCTGGAACGCCATAAATACATTCATAAACGAATTTGCTTTAGCAGCCTTTATCTCTGGCTTACGCGAACCATACTTCGGGCATGTTCAAGCTGCTCGCCCCAAAGACATAGAAGATGCGTATGCATTTCTATGTAAATTTAAGTCCACTCAACTAACAACAACTAGAACAGAAATCGCAGAGAAAAGATTCCCAACAAATAACAAGTTTAAACCCCAAAATAATAGTCAGACAAAACAATTCGAGGAAACCCCTAAGGAAAAACCTTTTAACAGTCCAAAACGAACACAAAACACTACAGCAAGCGAGAACATGGAGTTGGACCCATCCCAGAAAAGCAGACTTACATTACGAAGAAATTACTTAAATAATAATGAATGCGATCCGGAATCAAGCGACTCTCAATCAGATGACGAAGATGTAGTAGCGATAAATTTTTCTTTGGTAAGGAATCAAGAAGCCGAGACTTGAACTACTTGCCTTATTTAACTCTCGACTGTAACGAAAAATCACAGTTGAAATTTTTATTAGATACTGGAGCTAATAAAAACATTATTAAACCCGGAATCCTTACAGAACGAAAAAAAAATTAAATATTCATGCGTTAATAACATTTCCGGAAAAAACACGTAAACCATAAAGGAGAATTACGATTCAAAGACACCCACATTCCACCACAAACGTTTTGCGAACTGAAATTTCACAAATTTTTCGACGGAATCTTAGGATCAGTAATTTTTGGCCCACGATAGAGCTTCCATTGACTTTGTGAATGGAACTCAACAAAATATAAATATTGAAGGGTAAATTTTTCCTTTCCACCAAAATAGTCCACAATTTAGAAATCACGACTACTAGAAACGGCAATTGGTTTGTTCCAACTTTTCAAAAATTATCCGACAACATAGTTATCGAACCGGGAATATATCAATCAAACAAAAAGTCCTCCACAATTCGGGTTCTGACAACATCTAGAAAACCTCCAAAATTAGACACAACAGTCGATATTACTGTTAATAACTTTGAATTACTGACACCCATCCCAATTCAACAGAACGAAAAAATTGATAAAAATAAAATTGAACACCTCATTCGAACACAACACTTGTCCAAACTAGAAAAAGATAAGCTTTTTGAAGTTTTGCTTAAAAACCAGTACGTTTTACTAAAAAACAAAGAGAAACTGTCTGCCACTACGGCAGTTAAACACAGAATTTTAACAAAGGATGAGGAACCAACTTATTCCAAATCCTACAGATATCCTCACCATTTTAAGAAAGATATCGAAGAACAGATTAAGGAAATGCTTGAGAATGGAATCATAAAACATTCAGAAAGCCCCTACTCATCCCCTATTTGGGTTGTCCCCAAGAAAACGGATGCTTCAGGAACTCGAAAAGTTAGGGTAGTTATAGATTACCGCAAACTTAATGAAAAGACTATCGACGACAAGTATCCTATTCCACAAATTGAAGAAATCCTTGACAGTTTAGGAAATCAACATACTTCACGACATTGGATCTAAAATCTGGTTTCCACCAAATTGAAATGGATCCAAGGCATAGGACGAAAACTGCTTTTCGACAGCTTTGGGTCATTTCGAATTTACAAGAATGCCTTCGGCTTAAAAGAACGCTCCCGCAACATTCCAGAGAGCGATGAATAACATTTTAGGTGATTATATTGGAAAAATCTGTTTTGTTTACTTGGACGACATAATCATCATAGGGTTTAATTTAGACAACCATTTAGAAAATTTGGATAAAGTTCTGAAAAGATTATCAGAATTCAATCTAAAAATCCAACTGGACAAATGTGAATTTTTGAAAAAGGAAACTGAGTTCTTAGGACATATCATAACACCAGAAGGAACTAAGCCAAACCCTGAAAAGATAATAAAAATTTTGGACTGGAATTTACCGAAAACACCGAAAGAAATTAAACAGTTTTTAGGACTAGCCGGTTATTACCGTAGGTTCATAAGGGATTACGCTAAGATAACTAAGCCCTATCAAAATATTTAAAGAAAGAAGCAGTTGTAGATACTTCGAACATAGAATATCAGAAAGCATTCCACGAACTTAAGAAAATTATTGCCTCAGATCAAATATTGGCATATCCAGATTACGATCTACCATTTATCTTAACAACAGATGCAAGCAACTTTGCACTGGGAGTTGCACTTTCGCAAATACAAAATGGCATTGAAAGGCCTATTGCATTTGGGAGTCGAACACTTAACCAAACCGAATTAAATTACTCAACCACCGAGAAAGAGGCGCTTGCCATAATTTGGGCAGTCGATAAATACAGATCTTACCTTCACGGGAATAAGTTCGTATTAATCACAGACCATAAACCTTTAACTTTTATTAAGTCATCTTTCAAAAACTCTAAAATTTTGAGATGGCGGCTTGAACTTGAAAACTTTGACTACGAAGTAAAATATAGAGAAGGAAAAACTAATGTGGTCGCTGATGCACTCAGCAGGAAACCACAAGAATTGAATTGCGAAACAATCGATATTAATAGCTCTCCTCTTTTAGATTCAGAAGAAGACGATCAGGACAGACGCCCCGATGAAGATGGTACCAACAGAAGCAATGAAGAACAAACGGAAAACGACGACGAGGGCAATGCTTCACCAATCGAAGAAGGTAATGATCTCGACACTGTCCACTCTGCTGATGAATCTGCAGATCATTTCATTCATTTTACAGAACGACCTATCAATAATTTCAAAAATCAATTAATATTTAGAGTTGCCAATTTCACTAGTATCCTTCAAGAAAATCCTTTCCCACATTTTCATAGAATAACTGTAGTCCAACCCCAATATACTTTCGATGACGTTACAAACTTCATAAAGACTTACCATAATGGCAAACAAACTGCCATCATGGCTCCCGAGAATTTGATACAAACAATTCAAGATTCCTTCAAGGCCCACTTCTCTCAGAATGGTCACTTTGTAATGACACAAAACAGGGTCGAAGATGTGGCAAATGTAGATAGGCAGAACATAATAATATCCAAAGAACACGATAGGGCCCACAGAGGAATTACAGAAGTAGAAGCACAGTTCAAACGTGCATACTTTTTCCCCTGCATGAATAAACATCAGTAAATTCATTAACACTTGTGATCAGTGTAACACACATAAATACGAGCGAAAGCCGTACAACATTAAACTTTCTCCTAGGCCTATAACAGAGAAACCATTCGACTGTATCCATATGGAAATACATATATAATAAACAACATAAGTTTCCTATCTCTCATAGACTCGTTCTCAGAAACATCTACAGATGTTCTATATTAAATCAAAAATCTGACACAAATACAGAAAGCTCTTGGTAAATACTTCACCAGTTTTGGAATACCCAGAATTATTATAACAGATCACGAACCAACCTTTAGATCTATTCAATTGAAAACTTTTCTAGAACAACTCGGTTCAAAATAGAATTTGCTTCTTCTTCGGAAAGCAACGGTCAAATTGAAAGAACCCATTGTACAATAACAGAAATATTTAATTGTAATAAATATAAATTCAGAGGCATGCAAACTAGATCAATCGTTAGAGTTGCAGTAGCATTATATAACGACAGTGTTCATTCTTCAACCAAATTCAAACCAAATGAAATCATATTTAACCGAAACAATGTTAATAATCCGGAACAGTTAATAGACCAAGCTCAGAAAATATTTTTGGATACCATTACAAACCTCGAAAAAGCCCAACTTAAACAAACCAAACAGAATAAAAACAAGGAAGATCCCCCACGATTGAATGAAAATCAGGAAGTATTTGTTAAACAGACAACTAGACGTAAAACACAAGCTAGGGCAATAAAAACAAAAGTGAATAACGTCAATGAAAAAACATTTAAGAACAGGTTAGGAACAAAAAGACATAAGAACAAAATTAATAGATTAAAGAAAAAAATTAATTGATCAGAACTTACACATAGCACTATCAACAAATATTACACCCATAATAACTTGTTTTCCACTTAAAATCTAATTGTAGATCCTTTTACTATTACTAATGCTGAAAACCCGGATGCACGCAGGATTTAACAATACAATTTTTACATAACGACCCAATACTTATGCTCAAATTGAATGATTGTAAATACAAAATGGCTTTGACAAAATTATCCACCCAATCAATATGTCATCATTAGAAACAAAACGTATTATCACTTATGAAAAATAACTAGACAACTGGATAGCTCATTACCGTTAGCACAATTAGCAACAGAGAAATCAAGAAATCTTATTAATAACTTAAGACAAATCAAACCTTTTTAACGCGAGGAGAAAACGCAGCTGGGATAGCATCGGAACAGCATGGAAATGGCAAGCTCGCATGGGGACACCAGACGCTGACGACCTACGGTTAATCAATACAACAATGAATGAACTTATCAAGCAGAACAACCGACAATACATCTTCAACAAAATGGTAAACGAAAGAATCAATTACGTCACAATCGCAGTGAACAAGCTAATCGACCAACAAAATATGGAGAATAAAATCTTACTACAGGAATACGACACGATATCCTTGCTCCTGTATATAGACACGCTGAACAACGTTTTAGTGGAAATCCAAGACACAATTCTGAGGACCAAAATTTCTCTTCCAGCAGTAAATTAATGACACTTAAAGAGATACTTCTTATTGAGTCGCTTCTTAAAGAACAAGGTATACAGTTGGATTTTCCAGAACAAGCTCTTAATTATGTCACCCCTAAAATTGCTATAAAAGGTGACATACTCTACTACATCCTACAAACACCACGACTACAAACAACAAAAGCTGAGATCATCGAGATATTCCCTCTTATCAACAATAATGCATCTATGCTACAATCAACGCAACACATCGTTAAATTCGAAGAAAACTTTTTTCAAACGAATCACCCATCAGATTTTATACAAAAGCTAGCCGATATCATACCATTAGACGACCAATGTCTATCACCCATTCTAAAAGGCACAGAAAGCAGCTGCAATGCAACTCGCAGGACAGATACACAAATCATGATGATAACAGACAACAAATTGCTAATCAATAATGGCTTAAACCTTAAAATCTCATCGGATTGCGGCCCACACGACAGAATCCTTTCGGGAAACTACCTCATTTCTTTCAAAAATTGTACGTTGGAGATAAATGATCAAAATTTACAAGCAAAGAGATCATTTATAATGATAGCCAGAAGATAGATGGAGCTTTTGCAAATCTGAAAATCAGACTCAGGATTATGGAACATCAAGATATATCAACAGTTCATAACAATACCATACGAAACAGGAAATGATGGAACTAATTAGCCTCAAACAAACGAACAACATTCATGAATTATCAGTATAATAAGTGGATTGTCAACCACGTCAATAATTACAATCAGATTATAATATTCATCTGCATCAAGAAAAGGAAGTTGGTCCTAAAAATTCGTTTACCCCATCAGAAAGTAGTTCAACAGACGCCGGAACCACAAAAACCAGTAATTATGCCCGAGGACGGCCATTCTTCACCCCCCGGAGGAGTTACATCCACACAATCACCAATACCGGATACTGAGGTCAGCGTAATCAATCAGGCCACTGAGGAATTCGCCTGGTAAGCAGTTTAACATTATAAAACCGATCAGCGCCAATCGACGCTCTCTCTGTTACCCGCTGGACATCGAACCGTGTACTTCATTATAATTAATTAGTGTTTACGAATGTTTGAATAAAAAGTGTTAATTGTAAAGTGAATAAAGGTTAAAGACTTTTTTAAAAACCTATCACAGGCCACGATCCTGTAATTCTAAACTAAAAGAATACTCCTTTCCAGTGCGCTCGAGGTGATGCAGAGGATTCCTTGGTCTCTTGTAGCAATGAGTGTGAATTACTTTTCCTCTCCTTATCCTAATTGATTGTCAGGACGAGACCGGCATCGTTATTGGTCTTGAATTTAAAAAAAACCTCAAAGGTGCAGCCCAATCGGGCTGTACGCAAAGGTGACGTAGGACTACGTAGATATTCGAAATTGATGGTATATGCCATGATTTTTTTGTGTCTTTTTATTAACATTGAGCAAACTGAATCAAGAAGTCGAATAGTAACTCCCAGTTAGATAGACTTTGAGTCTCCAACAATGGAATTATCATGACTCATCGGCCTCATCGCTGCTGAAGCCCACTCAACTGGTTTTCTATTGGAAGACATCCACAACCTAGAACACCATCCTCAAAAATGTCAAAATAAAGGAGAAATAAATAAAATCAAAAGTAGCGTCAAAACCCTATATATTTATTTAAGGTTTGGTTTTCGCGCAATGGAAGCGTACGTGGCAAAATGAGGAGAACTTCAAGAATTAATTACAGACAGTCATCGATGATTTTTCGCTAAGCCTCCACCATTTGGAATAATTTTTTTAGATTTACCACTACTACGCCTTTGTACTGCTGTATCCGCTCCGCTGCATCAAATTTTGTCGAACCGCTTTTTGTGGAATCCTGATCAAAATGGCTCGCACGCGCAAGACAGCAGCTTTCATGTATTCTATAAATTAAGCCCGTTAGCCCCGCCCCTTTGTGATCTGATATGGGTGTAAATATAATGTGCATTCATAACGATTAATAAAGGGGTGGGGCTAATCTTTCATTAGATATAACAAAGCTGCTGTTCGGCACGCGCGAGCCATTTTGATCGTAATTCCGCAGACAACGGACCGTTTGGAGAATGACAAATTCTAAGAATACTATGAAATTTTCTCGCAAGATCTAAGTTATCTAAGATGTGTATTGTTGTGAAGAATAACAACAGAAATTTGACTCAAGACGAAGTTTCTTCATATTACAAAACATTATCTCTTGGCATCTGCCTGTCCGAGCGACGTTCGCCGGTGGGTGGTTACTGTAGATAGTTTCCGTTGAGATGGCGTCTTAATCGATTGTATACATAAGCCACCATTTTATACAAAAGAAGGTTGATTCGACTATCCGAAATAAACTTTCTCAAAGTGCAAAGCTCAATCGTAAATAGCCAATTTGATAGCGCGTCGGAGGGAGATGCAGTAAATTTGAATGGATGGAATCACTAACAGAAACCAAGCTTCCACGCCAAACGCGGATGCCACCGAAACAGTCCATTTTCGCAATTAAACCTTTCTTGTCAGGAAATGCTGATCTTGAGAAGAACCAATTTTTTTTTCCTCAATGCGCCTTTCCAACTAACTGACACCACAATTTGTAATAAATTTTCAGCATCGCCACTGGCGGTGCGGAATCGCAACAGTACTATTTTGATAGTCAACCCTTTCTTCATATGAATTGTCGGTTCGTTGAGGTTGATGATCTGCAGCAACATACCGAGCACTAAAACCAAGGCGATGGATTTCCGTTGAAAATGTTACCAGCGTCTCAGTGATGCTGTGTCTGCTCCGCTGCGATCGCTTTGATGCGTCCACTCTGCGTGAAATCTTGTTCAAACTTAGGATTAGATCCAAACCCGCGAGTGATTGATTTTTTATGTCGGTGGTAGTGATGCATGTAAGTGATTGGTTGGTTTACCTAATTTTTAAACTTTTTAATGGAAGGAAAGCGCGAAGATCGCCAGGCTACAGGTATTCCAAATAAAATTCCCCACACACTCGATCATTAAAAAGAGCAAAGACAATCTAGTAGAAGGCAATAATATCCGCTCACTATAGGCTATAAACTGCTCACCCCGACCAAAATCTGAAAAAAATGGAAAGTGTCCGTCGGTTAGACTCAGGGCCAACTTCCCCAGTAAAACAATCTCAAAGAAAAAGCAGCTAACAAACGATACCGTCTGACATGAAAACTTCCTCTACATTACTTCTTCTTGTTCTATGTAAAGCGACAAGTCGATTTCCCGGGCAGAAGCAACAAACACAATAACAAAACATGATATGGACTTGATTGATATAAGAGATAAAAGAACAGGCATCAATATCAAAAATTTGCACTGAAAAATCATTTAAATATCAAGATAGCTATGTGAAATACATGGCACTTGATATTGATCACTTATAACAAATAGCATAACTTGATATCCTCATGATATTTGTTGCAAAATATTGATATTGTCGTCTATCTTTATTTCCATATCAATCATGTCCATATCTCGCTATTCTTATCACATTTGATATTAATGAGCTATTTTCACTCTTCAGGTACCCTTTTGCTATTTATTCAAACTCATCAAACAAATATTAGTTCAATTATTTAATTCAGTTTTATTCGATACCTACAATTAAAAAAACTCACTTCTTCTCTTCTCTCCGGAGGAATTCGGAATTCGGAGAATTCCGGAGAACTTCGAATTCGGAGAATTCCGGAGGAATTCCGGAGGAATTCCGGAGGAATTCCGGAGGAATCCGAGAATTCCAGATTCGGAGGAATCCCGGAGGAATTTCGGGAGGAATTCTCGGAGAACTTCAGCAGGATTCCTGGTGGAACCAGAGGAACTTCCGGAGGAATTCCCGAGAACTCCAGGATCTTGCAAAGGAACTTCGGAGGAACTTCCAGAGGATTTCTGAAGGAACTTCTGAGGATTCCGAAGACCTTGGAATTTCGGAGAACTCCGGAGGAACTTCCGGAGGAATCCTCGGAGAAACTTCCGGCGGAATTCCTGGAGGAATTTCAGGAGGAACTTCCGGAGGAATTCCCGTAAGAACTTCCGGAGGATCTTCCAAAGGAACTTCCGGAGGAACTTCCAGAGGAATTTCCGAAGGAACTTCTTGAGGGATTCCGGAGGAACTTCGGGAGGAATTCCGAAGGAACTTCGGAGAATTCGAGGAACTTCCGGAGGAAATCCTGGAGAACTTCGGAGGAAATCCTGGAGGAACTTCCGGCGGAGTTCTGGAGGAACTGAAGGAACTTCCGGCGGAATTCCTGGAGGAACTTCGAGATTCCAGAACTTGGAAGATCTTCAAAGGAACTTCCGGAGAACTTCAGGAATTTCGAAGGAACTTCCGGAGGATTCCAGAGGAAATCAGGAATTCCCAGAGGAAATCAGGAGAACTTCGGTGAATTCGGAGGAAATTCCGGAGGAACTTCCGGAGGAATTCCAGGAGGAGAATGGGAACTGAGAATCCGGAGGAACTTCGGAGAATTCCGGAGGAACTTCCGGAGGAATTCCAGAGAACTTCGGAGGAATTCCGGAGGAACTTCGGAGGTTGGAATGGAACTCGGAGGAATTCGAGACTGGAGAATTCCGGAGGAACTTCGGAGGAATTCCGGAGGAACTTCCGGAAATTCAGGAACTTCGGAGAATTCCCGGAGGAATTCCGGAGGAACTGAGAGAATTCGGAAGACTTCCGGGAGAATTCCGGAAGACTTCGGAGGAATTTCGGAGGAACTTCGGAGGAATTCGGAGGAACTTCAGGAACCGGAGGAACTTCGGAGGAATTCCGGAGGAACTTCCGGAGGAATTCTGGAACTTCCGGAAGATTCAGAACTTCCGGAGAATTCCGGGAGGAACTTCCGGAGGAATTCGGAGGAACGGGAGGAATTCGGAGGAACTTCGAGGAATTCGGAGGAACTTCCGGAGGAATTCCGGGAAGAACTGGAGGTGGAGAACTTCGGAGGAATTCGAGGAACTTCGGAGGAATTCCGGAGGACCGGAGAATTCCGAGGAACTTCCGGAGGAATTCCCGGAGGAACTTCCGGAGAATTCCAGGAATTCGGAGGTTCAGGAACCGGAGGAACTTCGGAGGAATTCGGAGGAACTTCCGGAGTTGAGAGGAACTTCCGAGGATTCGGAGGAACTTCCGAGAATTGAATTCAGGCCAGGAGGAACTTCCGGGGCCGAACTTCCAGATGGGAACTTCGGAGAATTCGGAACTGGAGAAATTCCCGGAGAACTTCCGAGGAATTCGGAGGAACTTCAGAGAATTCCGGAGGAACTTCCAGAGAATTCGGAGGAACTTCGGAGAACGGAGGAACTTCCAGGAGGAATTCCGAGGAACTCGAGGAATTCCGGAGGAACTTCCGGAGAATTCCGGAGAACTTCAAGGAGGAGAACTTCCGAGAAATTCCGGAGGAACTTCGAAGAATTCCCGGAGGAACTTCCGGAGGAATTCCGGAGGAACTTCGGAGGAATTCGGAGGAACTTCCGGAGAATTCCCAGGAGAAATCGGAGGAATTGGAAGACTGGAGAATTCCCGGAGAATTCGGAGGAATTCCGGAGGGAACTTCCGGAGAATTCCGGAGGAACTTCCGGAGACCGGAGACTGGAGAATTGGAGGAACTTCGGAGGAATTCGGAGACTTCGGAGGAATTCGGAGGAACTTCCGGAGGTGGAGGAACTTCGGAGGAATTCCCGGAGGAACTTCGGAGGAATTCGGAGGAACTTCGGAGGAATTCCGAGGAACTCCGGAGGAATTCGGAGGAACTTCGAGGAATTCGGAGAACTGGAGGAATTGAAACTTCGGAGAATTCGGAGAATGAGATGGAGAACTTCGGAGGAATTCCGGAATTCGGAGGAATTCCGGAGGGGAACTTCCAGGAATTCGGAGAATTGGAGGAACTTCCGGAGGAATTCGGAGGAACTGAGGTCGGAGGAACTTCCGGAGGAATTCCGGAAGAGAACTTCCGGAGGAATTCGGAGGAACTTCGGAGGAATTCCGGAGGAACTTCGGAGGAATTCGGAGGAACTTCCGGAGAATTCCCGGAGAACTTCGGAGAATTCGGAGGAACTTTCGGAGGAATTCCGGAGGAACTTCCGGAGGAATTCTCGGAGAACTTCTGGAGAATTCCGGAGGAACTTCGGAGGAGTTCGAACTTGAGGAGACTGGAGAATTCGGAGGAACTTCCGGAGAATTCCCGGAGGAACTTCGGAGGAATTCCTGTAGAACTTCGGAGGATCTTCCAGAGGATCTTCCGGAGGAACTTCCAGAGGAATTTCTGAAGGAACTTCTTGAGGAATTCCCGGAGGAACTTCCGGAGGGATTCCCAGAGGAAATCCAGGAGGAACTTCCGGAGGAATTTTCAGAGGAACTTCCGGAGGAATTTTCAGAGGAACTACCAGAGGAATTTCCGGAGGTAAGAAGAAATCTTTTCAGCTTTTGGAATGGACAAAATCAACAGCAGAACGTCGTCGGAAGGAATTAAACAAGGCTGTCCGTTGTCTCCTACCTTTGATTTAATAATGGAGGAGGTCTTGCGGAAGACAGAGAATGATCTTAAAGGTTTTTGTTTTAGATCAGATACACAACATCCGGTATCCGATCATTTTAAATGCCGACGATATCCTCATCATCGCTTGTAACAAGGAACAGTTGGATAAACTACTACCGAGTAAGAAAACACCTGGAGGAGGTAAACCGTGAATGCTGCCAAAACGAAGATTGAGAGGACACCACAGGTGAAGCTCCAGCTTCGATGTCTGTGGATGGATGCACATACGTAGTATCGAGGAATTGACTACTTGGGAGTAAAACAGATCGTCTATGCCGTCGTAAAACATCGAAATCACGGTGCATCAAAGCAATAAGATCTTTCAAAGCTGTCATCGCTTCGCAAAGAGAATCAACCTAGTGTAGATTGGAAGTTTGTTATATAAATCAATTATCTCCCAACAATGACGTATGGATCACAGGTGTCGGTCATCACTAAGCATACGCAGAAATCCATGCGAAATATGAGGGCAAATCGTGGAAGAGCTGGCCAGTTGCGCACGGAAAGGACAGTACGCCAATTGAACAGATTTTAGGTGGAAAACGGTCACCAAAAGATCAGGGCTCTGCAAATGAGTTTTGGGGCATATAATTAGGATGGAGATAACCATCTATTAAAATTAGCTGCAAAATACAAGAAAAGCTACAGGAAGAGAGAGACTTTCCTGGGTCGATATTATTCGGCAAAATGTAGATAGGTTCGGTGATCTAAGTTTGGGAGAATGGGAAGAGTTGGCAAGAGATAAGGAAAAGGTAACAAGGAAAATAGAAGAAATAGTATTACATTTTATATAGTATCTGTATAAAAAGCTTACATTGTTTGTATTAAAACCTTGCAGAATTGTGCTGAAATTTTATTTAAAAAAAAAGGCAAATTATATTTTCATAGTTGTACTGAAAGGCTGTCATTTTCCTTCGAAAACGAACTTTTTATATAAGGTTCAGAGACACATGGTGTGATACGCCAATAGACTCAGCTCGACGTGTATGTCTGTGTGTGATTATTTTTCTTCCTAAGCAATGGAGGGGGAATCTGCTCAACAGACATCCTGAGAAAGTGCGGGTTGACAGTACAACGGACGAAGAGAACTACACCTGACCCGAAACCGTTTCCATTGCCGCCAAGCCCATCGTCCCTTCGGTACAACCAGAAAGTAATGCTTCAAAGGGAGGACAGTGCGCAACGCACCCTCGAGGTTAGCTGTGTGTCCTTGCAGCATCGAACATCGTGACTCGCATTTTTTTGCCGGCTTTCCAGGTGGCCTTACCACGCCCTCGGAAGGTGGGAATGGTCGACTTCGCGCCTGCTTCCCTCTGCACGACTGGTATCAAGAATGATGATGCCACGTGCACCCCAAATTGACCTCTCTGCGATAGGATCTATTCGCCAATACACAGAGGGACTTGTCGGCCACTTGTTCGATAAAAGGACGAATTCGACCACAGGGCATGACCACCAGTATGACCCATGAAGCCGACTCCGAACCCTTGGACCTCCTCTTATTTGCTCCTGTACTAGCCATCGTTGAGTCTATGCGCCACCTTCTGTGTAGCTCGGAGACGATTTGGACGATAGCCGATAAAACGGCGTTCCAGCCAAACTCATCTTTACATCCTCCGAACTAGGCTGTCCGGTAGTGTCCAGACATGTGGCAAGCATTGGTCGACGCAATGAACGAACAACACGTGTTCCGCCTTTCCTCTAAACCTGCGCACAAACACTCGGGCGAGGCCAGGCAAGCCAGCTGCGTTACCTGCACTTTGATTTTGCAGCACGCTTAAACGCCGGCACATCAACCCCCATGGGGTGCTTGCTGTTCACAGCTTTGCTGGAACAAATCAAACAATTGGGAGGTTGTGCAGCATTGTGCCTTATGGCTCCTCCTCTATGACTTCCTCCACCACTTCTTGTAGGCGGCGCCCTGCGAGACGCCCCGCTTCAGCTCGAGGATCATCTGCCCATTCCGGGTACGTCTTATTCGACGTACGTCGGCGCCAGATTCACCGAGCTTGACGTCACTCCTCATCGCCTTCAAAACATCCGAGTACTTAGCCTCGTTCGCCGTGATGACTAGGCCATCGCCCTGGAGCGATTGGCGCCTACCCTAGACTTCTTGCTACCCTCATTCGCCTGGGCCTTCTTTTCGGCCCTCGATGTCTTCGGTTTCCTCTTGTTCTTGACCAGGGTCCAGGAGGCGTCATCCCCTCTATTTCCTGGTCTGATGCGGCTGAGAACTTTCAGCCTGCCGTAACCTTACCACCGTCTTGCCTGAGTGGAGGACCTTTCCAGGTCCTTCCTCCCTTTTGATACCTGGCCGGTTCAGCTTAGCCCACTACACTTGTTCGGGTAGTAACCCTCCGCGTTTTGGAGCGGCCCCCAGGGAGCTCATCCCTGGAACTTCTCCCCGTTTTTGTTGCTCCGTTGGAGTAGTCACCGACGTACCCGCAAATACTTGGCCTCAGTCTGGGTAGACTTTGGCACCGTCTTCGCTGGCACGCCTTCGGTCGATTCGATCTTGCCAGTCCGAATCCTTGGGCCTCAGTCTGGGTGACCTCGACTCCACCGATTTCACGGGTTTACATGCCGTCCCGACCGCCCTCTCCAGCTTGGCGTCCAGCATCGACTTTCGAAGTTTCTGCAAGCTCCTCTTGAGGTCCTTGCTGATATTATGCCGATGACGCAAAGTCGATGATGGCGTCCAGCTATTCCGTCGCCACCTCGCGAAAGCCCATCGCGTTTGCGGTTCATCGCCTTCACAAGCCATGGGCCGTCATAACCCCTTCCGGCGTTTTATAGCCGAGAGGAAGGTTGAGTGACCCACGCTGGCTGCGCACTGAGCTGCCGACTATTGCCTCTGCCTCCTAGGCGGAGACCTGAACAACCCACCTCTTGCGAAGGGGTTGTCGCCACACTACTACCACTAATTGAAGAATGACTTGGTTTTCCATTTTGGTCCCACGAGTTGCTCGGGAAAGAGGTCCAACGCCAGAGCCCAGCATGACGCGGTAAAGACAATTACTGTAGGGTGCCCAGGTACCCCACAGGCTCCGTTAAAGGCCTAGCTCATTATTTCACCCCTGGTCATGCATCCCCTCACGGGTCGCTTGACGCCTTGGGATTAGGGGTTAGGGACGATGGTCCCGGTCTAACTCGCAGTGGCCATGGGGAGGGGTCGTCAAGCCCTTGGACAAAGTCCGGTAAAGGTAAAGGTGTCTACAAAGACGCTTTAGTAGACCAGTGTTCAGTGAATGAGCTGAAAAGATTAGGGAAAATCCATTAATTATGTAACGCAAAAATTGGCAATTTTCAAACCTTCCTCCCTCATATGTCGCATTTCTTGTATGAATCATTCAAATTTTTTGTATGGATCGTCAAATTTCGGGCCCCCCACCCCCTCTGAGTTACGTAATTTATGGATGTTCCCTTATGGTTTATCTGTTTCACGAAGAGTAAAAAATGAAACAAGTGTGCCAAAGGGGCAATTCGATAATGAACGAAGGAAAATCTCTCACACTCACATTAAGCCATGAAATCAGGTCTTGAATAGTCGAGAATCTTCCCTTCCGAAAACGTCATAAATCTGACTATGGAAACTTAGTGGCAATTCTATACTCTTGCTCACATGACAAACTGCAAGAAACGCTGGAAGGCAGGCCAAAATTCTATGATTTCAACTAGCAACTCCAATGTTAAGAGAAAGCACTCAAGTGTTGTTGGATAAATAAGTTCCATCAGTGCGAAATGAGTGCCCAATCCGAAAAGTGAAACACACTAGCCTTCCTTCCGCTCGTAACGGACCCCAAAAATACATCGACTCGGAAATGTACGACAAATACGCAATTGACCTATTTTCCTTTCGAGAGGCTAGTTTCTGTTTTTCTAATACGAGTGCTGTAAGCTCGTTTTATGTATGTAAATAAATTCGGAACGATGATGGTGGCAGCAGCGAAATGACTTCTCTCTTGATAGAAAAATTTTATTCTGAAAAGGGAACAATCACTCACCCTCGACTGATGCGACGGTTGCTCGAAGGCGAATTTTATTACGAGCTTCCGTTCACACAGCATCCAGTCCAAAGTCCGGCTGATTTCTTTTTTCATACGACGAAACGACGCCGAAGAGTGTTAAATAATTTTCAGCAGCAAACTTTCACCGGCATACCTAATTGAATAAGTTTCCTCCTTCGTCTAGACGTGTTGAAAAATTGATTACTTTTTATTCTTTATTGGAGGTTGTTGTTGAGATAAAATTTGATCTGATCGAAGCGAAATCCATCTACCGGAAAGCAAAGTAAATTTATGTTTGTCCTAGTGGCCCAAATTTTTTGTTTGCTGTGATAAAATTGAATTTGCCAAGACTAACGTTTTCACCTGTCATAAGACGAGTTTGTACTGTGGGGTTAGTCGTTCTACCTTCCGTCGCTAACTAACGTTTTCACTAAAATTTACGGGGCATGGTGGTCACCCAGAGGTGAATCACCGTAGATATTCAAAATGCCGAATAAAAAGCCTTGTAGACTCGACTCGACGAGTTTAGTACTTTCCATTTAATTCCACCTAGTTTGACTACAATGACTGAAGCTACTTGAGCAAATTTTCCATGGTCCAGAAGCAGAAAGCTAGAAAGGATGGAGAAGAATTGAAGGTTCGGGTGAGTCTGGAACGTCCTAATGAGAGTACTCTGAATTCACGAACCAAACTGCCCACTTTTACTGCACGTGATGCATGGTAACTGACCAACGTCAACGCACAAGCATTCTCTCGAATCCTCATTCTCTTAATCTTTCACATTGTTCCATAAAACCCTGACCCTTACCCTATCGAAACATGAAAAATAGAATATAAATATATTGTCTGTTGTTATTCATTCAAGAGTCCGTCCATTTCGTCGATTATGCTTTCGTTCGCTTCCTATAAGTATAGAATGTTTTGTATATCCTCTTGAGTAGATCTTAGCCCTATTTCTGGTCAACTAGTTAAATAAATCTGCATGAAATGCGCCGGTTGTAAAAAAATGCGTCACCCCATTTTTTTAGCACTTACGTAGAAATGAGCTTTTAGGTTTGTCTATTATTGTCAGGGGGTTTGTTGACAAAATTTTAAGTGGCCACAATATCTTCGATATGCAAAGAATGTTTAGGACAAATTTGAGCATAATTAGTAGAAACCCCACTACAATAATAGAACAAACCTGAACTTCTCATTCTTGACCCCCAATTCAATGGAAAACTCGAGTTGATCAATTTTAAAAACGAAGTACTCAGTACTCAGTACTCAGCAGTCATGCATCGGAATTTGATTGTTTTCTGCAGTAAATGTCATTTTTTGGACTTTAGGTTTTTGGACTTTAGTTTTGAAAATGGCCGTAGATATTGATGGGAATTACTGAGATAACTTCCCTCGCAATTTTATTCCATTTTTATATGACAAGAAATCTCTTCGAACGAAGCTTTCTATCCAATGAAATAATCGACATGAAAGTGAAAACGGTGGCCCAGATAAATAGCAAAGCACCGAATACCGGCCAAATGGCATTACGTAACAAAACTTAATGATATACCTTGAGATAAAGAAAAGAAAACATTGCCGTGGATTCTTACAACGAACAAAACGTAACTAGTCTAGCCAATAATGGACCCTAAGACCGATATCGTTTCGAATAGGATTATGTACATCGTCTGTTTCTCGAGCATCCTTTACGACAATTGTCCTCGTCTGGACCTGCTCTTACAGTCTAACAAGGTTATATTAACGCGACACCGGTCCAATTGCAGGGTCTAACATGCATAAATGCAGGCGACGACCAAGTCCACAAAATATGAAATACTGCGTTTAATTCAAAATTCATAGCATTTAGAAATTTATTTTCAGTTTCAAAACTCCCATAGAAGAAATTGTATACCCAAAGAATTGACCCACATTCATGAACTATTGGAATTGTATGCATCTCTATCAATTACCAATTTCTAAAGAAAAATCATCCCGCAGGTTGGAATGAAAATAAATCCGTTTTATGATCGTCGTCGTCGTATGATACGATTCCATTCATGACCGCACCATTATCATTCTTTGGCGACACACGGCACGGCATTTCATCGAATGGAGAGTTGATTTTTTCAGCTTTCCTCCTGACTGCGGGTTACCACATTGCGTGGAAAATTTATTCATGCGCCTCTCCTTTCACACTACAGCAGCGCAAGAGTGGTACGTAATTGAAATGGTGGTTTGAAAAATGCGGTTCAATGGTGCTAGTCGTTCATACTTTGTATTTGCAGAATGGAATAAGTCAAATGTACAATGGTGAATAAATTTGTAGCAGAAAGTGCTGCTTGCTCATGTAAATCGTTAACAGTCTTGCGATTAACCCAACCAAGTTTGTATCTGTGAAATATTGGAAAACTAAATTAAAAACGTGGAAAATATGTACTTCAAAGGGCTTAATATCAAATTCAGGTTTAAAGAAAAGTAACAGATTAAGCTCCTTAGCCGTGCGGTAAGACGCGCGGCTACAAAGCAAGACCATGCTGAGGGTGGCTGGGTTCGATTCTGCCGTCTGGGCAATTTTCGGTTGAAATTGTCTCGCTTCCTGGCATAAAAGTATCATCGTGTTAGCCTCTGATATACGAATGCAAAATGGTAATTGCTAGAAACCTCGCAGTTAATAATGTGGAAGTGCTTTGAACACTAAGCTGCGAGGCGGTTCTGTCCCAGTGTGGGGATGAAATGCCAATAAGAAGAAGAACAGATTAAGCTGAGGAATATTTTTCAAAATCTTTTTTGGTTTTTTTAAGTTGAGAGATAGATGAAAGATGAAAAGCGCATAAATTCAAAGTTCAAATCCCTTGTCATAAGTCTGCCATGATGTTGAGGTCTCCATTTTATGTCCTTTCTTTTTTTTTTTTTAACTAATTTTATTTGCTAATTATCTAATACATGCATTCATCTCTTAGACTAGGTGTTCCGTGTTTTCTTAACACTATCATCCTTATTTGCTATGTTACGCTTTTAGTTATTATTAATACATTTCAATTGCTCTGGCAGTTAGGATATTTCCTCTGGTTGAATTAAACCATGTAGGAATTACAATGTTTTCTACTTAAACTAAACTTAACCTAATTTATACTAAGAGTACAAGGAGTAATCGTTGCAATAGATGGATGCAACGATTTTTGATCTAAATTGGTATTTTGTTGGACATTTGTTAATGTCTCAATATTAGAAATTCTATGAAGTTCATTGGTATTATCACAGGCAGCTTCAGAATCATTTTCAAATTTTATTGAATCCTCTGAGAGTCCTTTCTGGTATTAGCTAACTAGCCCATATTGGCACAGCATCAACATGGCAGGTCTAAAATTTGTTTGTAAATCAAAGTTTGTTCTAAGACAAAGTTTTGATTTTCTGTTTATAAGTGGATATAGGCACTTAACATATTTGTTACATTTGGCTTGAAGGCTTCAATGTGATTTTTAAAGTTAATTTTGATCTAGCAGAAGTCCTAAATATTTAGCTTCGCTAGACAATTAATTGGAACCCCATTCATAGTGACAATATGTCTGCTAGAAGGTTTCAAATAAGAAGCTCTCAGCTTATGTGGAAAATTATAAGCTGAGTTTTGAAGCATTCGGGAAATTTCCATTTTAAAAGTAAGTGGAGAAAATATCCAAACTTTTTAATCTCTACAAATGACACGAAGGTTCGCCTTGGCTGAAAGGTCCGTGTCATCTGCAAACAAAGATTTTTGACACCTGGTAAAATGAGTAAGTCAGAAGTAAAATGTTACAAAATGGGCCCCAGTATGCTGCCTTGGGGGACTATCATTAAGGTAATCTATCAGATTTAGAATTCTGATAGTTTACCTGCAGTGAGCGATCTGATAAATAATTTTGGATCAGTTAATGATGTACGAGGAAAATTAAAATTATCAATTTTACAATCAAACCTTCATGCCAAACACTGTCAAATGCTTTCTCTATATCAAGAAGAACCTCAGTCGAATATCCTTCAGATTTGTTGAGCCGAATTAGTTCGAACTCTTAATAACTGATGAGTGGTTGAATGCCCATGGCGAAAACCAAATTGCTCATCAGCAAAATAGAATGTATATGAACCATCATTCTATTTAAAATAATTTTCAAACAGTTTCCTTATTGAAGAAAGCAAACTGATTGGATAACTAGAAGCCTCAGCTGGATTTTTTCTTCAAACAACTTTAGCGTTTTCCATTTATCTGGAAGTATGCCAATTGAAAACATTTTAAATAATTAACCAAAAAGGATAAAGAGCTCTCAGGAGTTTTTTGATAAGTATGTAGAAAATACCATCATCACCTGGGACTTCTTTTAAATTTTCTAGTAATAGATCTCACTTCATCCAGTTCCAACGAAGGTCAAAAATTATCTTGCTTGAGAATGTCTTCGAAGCTTGTCCTGATCCTCAATTGGACAGAGACCGACTAAAATTATGGGCACTCTCGAACTGCTGGCAGTTTTGAGCCTTTTCGCCATTTGATTATTTTAATTCCTCTTCAAGCACTGGAATTGGCAGCTTTTGAATTTTTGTAATTTCAAAAGGGTTTTCGAACTGGGATCCAACTTCGAGGCATTATTCTCAATGTTGTATTTCTCAGAATAGCGAAACGTTTTTAATTTCATTTGCAAATCTCGCCAAATAACTTTCAACGGGATCGCGAGTTCTTTAGTATTGCCTTCTTCTCACATTTTTAAGACGGATCAGTAGCTGAAGATCGTCGTCAATAATAATGGAGTTGAATTTAACTTCACATTTCGAATTGCAATGCCTCTGGCTTCGACAATTAAATTTGTCAAAGATCAGAGAGCATTATCAATATCACTTTGGTATCGAGAGGAATATCAACATCAAAATTCCTATCGATATACGTTTATAGAAATCCCAATCAGCTCTATGATAATTAAAGTAGAGCTGATTGGATTATAAATGATTCTTGTGATTTCAAATGTCACAGGAAGGTGATTAATCAAAGTCAGCATGAGTTACCAATTGGCCACAAGCTGACTTGAATCCTTAAACTAAATCAATTGTAGAAGGATTTCGACTGGAGAAAAACAAGTTGTACATTGGGATATTGAATAGTATAATATCCCGCAGAACAATCTTCAAATAAAATTTTACCATTGGAATTGCTTTGAGCATTATTCCATGAACGGTGTTGGCATTAAAGTCACCAATTACGAAGAATTTTGATTTGTTGCGAGTCAGAATTTGAAAATCAGCTTTCAGCAATTCTTTTGCTGCCCATTGCATTGAAAAGGCAAGTAGGCTGCAATGAAGGAAAATTGTCCAAAATTTGTTTCAACAGAAACTCCAAGGATTAAAAAACTCTGGTTTCAAATGAAGAATATAATTTATGTTTGATACGTCTATTAATGACAATGGACCCACCACAGGCGCTGTCAAGACGATCATTTCTGTAGATAAAATAGTTTGGATCTCTTTTAATGGAGAGTCCTGGTTTTATCGTTACAAGTTATATGGCAATATGCATTATGAACTGAAAGGAATTGAATAATTCATCTTCCTTACCCTTTGAGAGCGGCATTCAATTTAGAACTTTCACACAATTATTTGGATCCATTGAAACGAGTCCGATAACAATTTTTTGTGTTTATACCAACCTGAACAGCTTCAGGAATGGATTTCTTTGAACATTGCATCAATGTGTGATGCAATTGTTCAGTAACAAAACATGAGCTAGTCAATGACTACCTGGAATCCAAGCAACGCGTATTTTCCGTTGGGACATGGGTATAACCTCATTTTGAAGAAGAGAAATTTGTGTCACCAGCGATGTTTGCATACGTAGGTACATTGAAAATTGAATTTACTAGTGCTTGCTACCCAGGTAGCGAGCGCAAAATTTGTTTGTGAATTGTGGTGGTAAGATTGCTCGACCAACTCCGGTTTCGAAATTTGAGCGTTTGAAAATTTCTCCGTCAATCTGGGATCCGATTGAATTTCCGTCATCAATTTTGCACGGGAATTCAAACTTTTTGTGAAGGGAAACCGAGAATTGGATTTATGATTGCCTCCACAGTTTGCGCACTTAAATTTATTGAATCTTCTCTCGACAGGCGTCCTTGGCGGAGAGGTTCCACCAATCATGCATTTAGCATCCATGTCGTATTGGTTCTCTTTTGCACACGGCACTGGGTAGGGTTTGGAATTTCCCCAGGCCTGCGGAAATGTTCCATGTAACACGGACATGAGAGACATAATACAGGCCTTTTCCAAACTTTTCATTTATTTAGTTCACTTTTGATTAAATGAACTAAATAAATTCTTGAGAAATGCCCTCTGGAAGTACCAGAGTGGTTCTTTTCATCTTAATTACTTGGACTGGTGAAAATCCAAGTAATTGAGAAATTTCAATTTAATCTCATCCAGTGATTTGTCATCACTGGGAGACCTTCAAGACGACTTTGAACAATCGCTCAGTTTTGTCGTCGTATGTGAAATTTATGGCGCTTCTCAGTTAAATAGAAGAAGAAGACGTTTGCGATCGTCAAGGATCCCGCAAACGCGGCAGTCACCCTTCCTAGCAATCTGAAATGAAACCTTGATCCCCTGTGAAGTGTACTGTACAAGTATGTCTGATTAAATTAAGCTTAGTGTAGCAAGGTAGTGCTGCGCGCAACACTGCTTCCTTCGTTATAAAATAAACAAGACCAGAAGGTCTTTTCTGTTCAACACTCAACGAAGTCAAAGCGCTTCTTATTTTCTCCTACGAAACCCACACTCAATTATATAACGGGACGTTTAGTTAGTTGAAAACCTTTTCCACAAATTCATTCCCTGAAGGTTACTCAAGATTTCATTCGAAAGCCAGAAAACTCGGCACAGATACCACAATTGCGGAATCCTTTGTTTTTCGCAGAATCAACCTGGGCTAGAGTAGATCGATTTGCTCAAATCATTAATCAAATCGAACTGATTGCTCAGTTCGATAGGAGAAAAACAATGTCAACATTAGATTTAGAAGGAATATCTAGGTCTCCAGCTTTCTTCTATTTTTCGCGCTTGGGCAGGACGGTCTTGAAACCTTGTTTCTTTGAAGAAGTGGAGAATTCAGAAACTCCCTTCCTCTTGTTTTGTAATACGCATTGCTGAGCGTGGAGACGTGACCTTCTAAGAGGTTTTTCCCAGAACGGTGTCCCTGAGGATTACACCGCTTGTCGGAATTTTACTTCCGCAAACGGTCAACGTAAAACGAAGGCACGGGTACTTGCAAAGATCGTAACGGATCAGTGGGTACAAATATGCGCAAGAAGCAATTGAAATTAAAATAGCTTCGGGTAGTATAAAAACTTCCTTCGCAAAGAGAGAGTACCGCAGCACGAAAGCACGTACAGTCAGATGTCCTTTTTAAAGTGGCAAATGAGGCCGTTTATTCGTGTTCAAATATATTACGTTTATTCAGAACTAGCTAAGTTCATGTCTTATAATCACATTCATATTGTTGGACATAGAATAAAGAGTTTAGACCTCGGGGTCTCCTAAAAACATATTTTTATTCGCTAACTTTTAACACTAAATCTAGTGATGCACGGAATAGTGGTATTTCTAGTTTTTGGTTATTCGGCGAAGCGAATATTCGGCACAATGTCCGGCCAAATAAGCTGCAGCTATTCGGCCGTATCAGTCATATTTAATTGATATCAATTTCGGTTGATACATTCTAAAGGAAATAAATAAGTTTACCTTTTGTTACCATTCAAACGCAATATTCCTTTTGATAGACTATGAATCGTTTTCAAAGAACGCGTTCGAACGTCTTATTTCTAAAACATAACGATGTTCATAACTGTATAGTTTTGATTTCTATAAATTATATTTTTTTTAGAGTCAACACTTACGTACCTCACACCCAACTTCTCGTAGAACTAGATTTTCAAAGTTTTCCAAAATATTAATTTGGAAATTGTTTTCGGATTTTTCACGGGAATTTCTAAGGATTGTTTTGAATTTCCATAAATTTTTTTTTTAGAATTTACATGTGAATGTTTTCAGAATTGTCACGAAATCGTTCCAAATTTCTACAGGAAAGTGTTCACAATATCCATAAAAAAAAACCTTCAGAACTTCTGTTGAATGTTGTTCGAAATTCACACAGAATATTCTTCAAAATATCCACGGGAAACTCTAAGGAGCTTTCACGGCAAAATATCTGGAACTATCACAAGAAATTCTCCGGAAATTTCTTCAGAGTTTCTACGGGAGATAGTGGATCTCAAAACCACGGAAAACGGTTCGGAATTCTCATAGGAAATTATTCGAATTCCGTGATATTTTTATTATTTGGTTGACCCGGCAGACGTTGTCCTGCATATAGGTGTGTGCCGGTCCAAAAGTCGTCGGCGGCGGCGTTAGTCATAATTTTGATCGGCGGCAGCGGCGTTTTCGGCGTCACTCCGATAGTCGTTTCAGCCGGCGGCGGCGGCGTGAATCGGCGTGGCGTTTTTTATTGCGATTGTTTCTTTAATATATTGTTCTTGATTTTTCCGGACCATTTTCAAGCCATTGCCGGGAGAATCTTTTGAATTTCGTCGAAAAAATATGATGGATTTCCCCAAATAATAATTTTGGAAACTATTTTTAGATTTTCTAAAGGAACTACATGGAAGACGTAGCGAGAAATTTTTTGAAAATTCCATTCACCCAAAAAACAGATCTTACAATTATTGTATAAAAACGTAGCATATACAAATCTGTAAGGTTTTTATACAGGTATTAAATATCAAGTCTAAGACAATAGTACTTCCATTTATTCGTTAATTTTCGTTATCTTTGCAGTTTGATCACAACTGTGTGGTCGCTCAGTGTCTCGTACTTGCTTGTACGAGACACTGAAGACTGTTCCCCAGATAATCACTCCATATCTGGAACAAAATTAAATAGATATAGTCGTCTTAAATTGAACTTGACCATAAAGAGCTTTATATTTTTATTAAAATAATAAATTCTATAATTTCAATACAACGAATGTATTAAAATCTTAAAAATTGTATATCCATTATTATAGTTTCTGTAGTTCTATGCAGAACGTATTAAAATCTGCCATCCGCTGTTAGGTGAGATAGTTTTTGAAATTTTCCAGGCTAAAATTGTTCAGAAAATCCGTGAAAATTCTTGGAATTTACAAAGAAATTGTTCTAATATGCAAAAAAGATTTGGAAATTTCAGTAGTATTCTTCAAAATTCACACAGAAAATTCTTCAAATGCCCACGGGAAACTTAAAAGAGTTTTTGCAGGAAACTCCCTGCAGTTTACACGATACATTCTCTGGAGTTTCTACGGAAAACTCTTCAGAGTTTTTTGGTGAACGGAAAATAGTTTCAAATTTTCATAGGAAATTATTTGAAATTTGCACGAATTTTTTTCTGAAATTTCTATGAAACATTACATTCTTCGGAATTTCCGCGGGAATTGCACTAAAACTCTCATTTGTCATAAGACGAGTTTGTACAATCCCATTGAAGTGGTGGAATGGATCAATCGAGGTAACTCATTTTGCACTCACCGCATCGAAACAATGGCGACACTGTATACGAATATTTCTATTCGTGTTGTTTTTACAGAACATGTCTAGGTGGTTCAGTCTTTCGAAAAAGCGGCAGTTTTGCTTGATGATTGATCCATTTAATGGGATTGTACAAACTCATATTATGACAAGTGAGGACATTTCACTAAAACATCGGTATTTGAACCCGAGTTTGAACCGAAGGTTTTTCGGAATTCTAAAGGATTTTTTATTTCTTTTCTATGGAAAATTCTTTATATTGTCGATAAGAATCTTTTTGGTAATCCCACAAAAAATATTAAATACTTAGGAGGTCGATAGGTCGATTGACTGAAAATCTTCCGAAAGCCATGAAACCAAAAATCATCTGGCCGAAATTAATTTGGCCAAAATGAATTTCCGAGCGAAACGGTTATTAAATCAAACATGGTTTGGCTGAAAATTTCATGTGCCAAGGCATTTGCCCTAACAAGTTATTTGGCCGAAATGGTAGTTTGACCGAATAAATTATCTGGCCTAAAAATCCGTCCGGCTGAAATGGTCGTTTGACAGGAATGACCAATTGGTTGAAAATATCATTTGGCAGAAGAGGTCATAGACCGAAAATGTCATTTGCTGAACCGGTAATATAGTCAAAAATGTCGACCCGTTTGGCAAAATGATTTTTTTGGAAAAATATATTAAGCTCTTTTAGTGGAATGTATTCAACGTCTAAGACAGTTAGTACTTCCATTTAATTCCACCAATTATTTCGAATCTTTGCGTACGTATTTCGACCACAACTGTGTGGTCGTCTTCAATTTGTCGTCGAGTCAAGTACGAAACTGAAGACGACCACACAGTTGGTAATATCGCTCCAATCTCGAATAATTGTGAATTAAATGGAGAGTACTCGTCTGGTGATTATTTGGTAAATGTTTTTCTACTGAATGACCATTTCGGAAAGGACCATTTGAACAAACGGTATTTTTGGTCAAATAACCTATTCGACCAAACGAATTTTTCGTTCAAATGACCAGTTCGGTCGAACGATATTTTCGGCCGTATGTCCATTTCGGCTAATCGAGATTTCCGGTCAGATTGGTTTAGGCCAAACACCTTTCGGCCCTGTGGCCTCCGCCCATTTGACCCTCCCTGTCGTTTGGCCGAAAGTGATTCGGCAGAAAGCCATTTGTTCGAATCGAACGTTTGTCCGAAACGGTTATTATTTCGAAAATGATTTGGTCATAAAAAATCATTCGACCGAAAGCAACATACAGCCGAAAGAAACATTTACCCAAAGTAGTTCTTTGGCCGAAAAAGCTATTTTTCCTTACAGGTCATTTAGCTGAAAAGGCCGTTTGGTGTAAATGGACGTTTGGCCGAAATAGTCGTTTGGTAGAAAGGGTATTTTCGGTGGAAAGAGTGAATTGGCCCGAAAATGCCCTTTTTGCTAAACAACCTTTTGATCAAACGGCATTTTCGTTCAAATAACCTATTCGACTAAACCAGCGGTTCTCAACATGGGGTAAATGTACTCTGGGGTTACTTTGCCTGGCCTAGGGGTACCAAAATGCGTAATGGCGGATGTTAAAATTCCAATAAAAACCTATTGAAACAGTTTTGATAAATGTGTAATTTTAGATTCCAAAACATTGTATTGTACATATCAATGGAGATCAGTAAATCTAAACCTACTGAATTCGGCCCATTACAACCAGCATAGAACTGGTGGTAAAAAGGGCTGTGGAACAAAAGATCAAAAGAACAAAAAGTTAAATAACTAAAATCTAGAATCTAAAGTTTGGAAGGCTCGGTAGCAATTAATAAAGCAAAAAAAAAAAAAAAAAGGCTCGGTAGCCTCCTTTCAGGAAGTTTAGAAGCCTTCTTCTAAGTGACTGGGAGAGCCTCCTTTCAAGAGGGTCGGAAGCCTCCTATTAAGAGGCTGGGAAGCCTCTTTAAGAGGCTGAGAAGTTTGCTTACAAGAGGTAAGCCTCCATTCAAAAGGCTGTGGAGCCTTTTTTTCAAGAGGCTGGAACCTCCGCAGTAGCACAAGTCAGACAAAAAGGTTGCAGCAACTTGATTGGGACTGAATCCGGTCGTCACATGAAGTTCCAGTAACCTATGTGGAACATGTGTGTTGCTAGGGTCCGTTCAAGAGGCTGGACATCTTCCTTTCAAGAGGCTGGGAAGCCTCCTTTTAAGAGGCTAGGAAGCCTCCTCCAGAGGCTGAGTAGCTCCATTCAAAAGCTGTGAAGTCTTGTTTCAAGGGCTGGAAGCCTCCTTTCAAGAGGCTGAGAAGTCCTTTTCAAGAGGCTGAGAAGCCTTATTTCAAGAGAGCTCAGAGCCTCAACAAGGCTGGAAAGGTTTTCCAAGAGGCTGTGAACCTTCTATTCAAAGACTATGAAGCCTCTTTCAAGAGCTGGAAATTTCTTAAGAGGCTGGAAACCTCCTTTCAACAGGCTCAAAGTCTTCTTCAAGGGACTGAAGCCTTCCTTCATGAGGCTCAAGCCTCATTCAAGAGACTGAAGCCTTTTTCAAGAGGCTCGGAAGACTGGAAAGAGACTGGAAAGCCTCTCTTCACGAAGCGTGGAGGTGTATTTTCCAGAAGCTCGGGAGCCTCAAAAAGTCATCAAAGTCTTATAGGAAGCTTGATGTATCCAGTATTTTGCGCTTGATAATGGCGGCCAATTGAGTGCCTTTTTGACATTCAAGAGAAAATATTTCTCTTATTTTAATCAATGTAGGCTGATTCTCTGGAAAATATTACTCATTCGGTATCTACAAACAAACAAATTTCAAATATTCTCAATTACGTTGTTCAAGGATTTGGTTGTTTTCTGTTGCATTTCTTATATTATAATTGCTTTATTCTATTTTTAGGCTTTAACTACAAGATAATGATTATGATCCATGTTATGATCAATATTTTATAAAAGCATATATGCCGGTCAGCCATCTGGGTGAAGCTTATTTAGATAGTGGAGAGTGAATTCACTACTCTGGACTATTAAAACCGATTCCGATTACTAGCCAATTCTTCTGACGACCGTAAGCAGCGTACTTAAAAAGTGCGCAACGTGCACATCGACGCTTTTTGTACTCCCTATATAGCTCAAGCTCAAGCTCTTTATTTCTTTGACGATGTTTTGATACGTTCCTTTAGCTCGACCGTGGCAGCAATAAATAATTAAATAAATAAAACATTCTCCGATATATTGCTTGAAATCGTAATATTGCCCTTCAGTGCGCCCCACTCTTGAGTACTGCTCACACCGTTGGAGTCCACACTACACAACAGTGTGGAACAACTGGAATCGGTCCAGCGTCGTTTCCTTCGATTCTTCGGAGGCTGCCCTGCAGTTACCATTTCTGGTTAGTGTTACGCAACTTTCACCTACTTTGACTGAGTAAAGTGTATTGCTTCTTTCTATCACGGAAATTTTACTCAATTTCTGTCAAAAACAGGACTATTCAAACTATGAGTAATCCTGCTTTTGAAGAGAAAGCAAATTTCCTGAGATAGAAAGAGAGAACATACAATTACTCATCAAGTGAGTGAATTAGATAAATATGGAGTCTACGCAAGCTACACTGAACACCAAAACTACTTAAAAGTGGGTTGTTTGCACTCAAAAGTGGTTTGGGCAATAACCCAAATTTGAGTAAAATGACTTTTCTAGGCACTGGTGTTTGCCTTTAATCTCATGTAAACAATTTACCCAAAGCTGAGTTAATTTGTCCAAGCGGACCTTAATCCTCAAAATTGAGAATATTTAATTTACTCAAATTTAGGTTATTGGGCAAACCCAGTGAGGAGTGTTTACATCTTGCTCTAGTTTGGCAACAATCATGGAAATAAAGGGAAAACTACCCAAATTTGGGTAAATTTTTTCTGCGATATTCTCAGCAGTGCGTATATTGAACTCAAAGTTTGGGTTGATTTATCTGTCCGTGTAGATTATTTTGTGTGCTTGTGTGTTTCTTATTCCTCTCTGCAGCAGAAATGATTTCTGTTGCTTGGCCAGATGGTGCTTGAGGTGCAAATAATAAACGATCAGCACGTGCGCGAGTACTGGACTGAATGCTCATACAAGCTCGCTTGTGTTGGTACCACGGCAGCGTGGTATTTTCGTTGTGTTGCCAAAATACAACAGGCCATCTGACCAACGAACATTATTTTTATGGATTATGTACATTCGACGTCAGTTCCTTGATTTCATACACTATTCTAAGCCAAATATGTTTCAAAAATAAAAACCATATCTACAACAGTATTTTATTTAAAGGGCTCTAAAGTTTTAAGCATAACGGAGCCGTTTTCAAGTTATTGTATTAAATAATTCAAGAGATTTTTGGATACAATGCACAATATAAGCTAAGCTTTCCATCGATGTATTAATATTCAAAATCGGTGGTTGCGAACCTGGCGGAAAAATAGTTTTCAAAAAGAAATCCAACATGGCGGCCAAATTCAATCTGGCTGCTTCTATTTTTACTATTGCAAATTAAGGATACACTCTTCCTCTTTCCAACGATATGCTGATCTCTACGATCGTTTGAGAAATGCTGGAGTTATGATAGTTTTGGTGAGTCAAGAATTGACAAATCGAGGGGTTCATTAGAATGATTTCGTGTATAACTAACGAGAGGTCATCTTTCTGAAGAATTTAACTCGGATCCTTAATATACTCGCCGAAAGCTTTCGAAAGAATATAAATTTAGGCATTTTCAAGAACCTCGTGCAAATAGTGGCCCGGTTTCACTGAGAATTACTCAATGCAAAAAAAAAAACAAATAAAAAAAATTTTGCGGGCAGAATTAATTTTGTTCAATATTTTTAGAGTCAAATATTGTTACCCAAATGCCATAGGAATAATCTAGCTTAATTTTACAAAAAGGCATAATTGCCGCTATTCGTATAAGCGTCCCATATCAGTTTTCTTCAACGAAAGCTCTGTGTTGAATTTTTCAAACTCGTTTTACGTGGAGAAATTAAAAAAATCAAATAAATCGATAAAACCAGAAATCTTTCTGAAAATTTGGCTTGACATTCTTTATCTGTCAACATAGCTATGGAACTTTTTAATGTACCATAATTGCATTGATGTTTTGTGCGAGAGTGTATCAAAATCTGGAATGTGACTGTTATGCGAATAAATAGCAAGATGGGATAACACAAGTGGGTTTTGATTTTCCAATTTCTAGAACAAAGCTCATTATTTTATCAGTTTTTCTTAAAAATGAGTTCATTTTAAACTTATTTCTGAAAGAAAATCAAAATCGTCAAAAATCGAAATAGGACTCTTATGCGAATCGCGGCAGATAAGTAAACAAATCAGTTTTGAACCTTCATTACTTCACCTCTCACTCACGTTCCGCATTCCATAATGAATCTGTAAAGCCTGGGGATTCAATCCATTGGAAATGGAATATAAAGAAATATGTCACAGATCTGAATATTTAAGAGAATATAGAGAAATTGAGCCTACTAAATTTGAGGGTCTTGTGGGGCTACTTAAGTTAAAGGATGAAGATAATTTTGAATATCTAAACAATTTTCGTAATATTTAAGAATACACAGTCGCAATAAAACGTCACAATTCTTGGCAAAAATGGTACGTGTTTACTGAAAGCCAGGATATGATGTGACAATTAAATCGTGACTGCCTTGTTACTATGACAGGGGGTCGCTAGTTTAACCAAATTAATTTGGTACAGAATCTTCCAATATGTTTCAAAACTCGATGTTTATCTTCCTTGCTATCCATTATTTATGTTAGAAGCGAAAGATAAGCATTTCACTTGAAAAAAATACTGTTAGATAAAAAAAAATGACAAAAAATCAATGTAATGCTTAAAATCAACATTTACAAATGATTAAAGACTTTGAGACCTTGAGCCTTTGGCTATTAAATATAAACTAATTTTATGCCAACAAACTCGAATGCAGACATTGACGGTTCGAGGCCGCAGAGAACAAAGTGTGCCACGATTGTGAACGGAAGAGTTTTTTCGGATAATAATTGACATTCGCCATCCATCAAGTTTTATGTGATTAGAAGTAGCAGCTATTCGAGAAATAAATTGAAGAAAATTACGATGGCTGACGGATATAAAGAGACTGAAGATTTACTTCTTCGAGATGTGAGCTGTTCGCACTGGAAACAGCTAGGTTCATCAAATAGTTCATAACATCATATCTTCATCCTTATTGATCTAATATTCGTTTGTAACTTTATTTGAATAATGATTCTCTGAATCAATTAGCTAACTATTAAACAATTATTTTGAAAAATTTGAGCAATCAACTTTGGAGAATATTGTGTTTGTGATATTTATTAAAATTTAGGCAAATCAAAACTACTAGATTAAAAAAAACCTAATGAAAAATGAAGCAAAAATTTAATAATCTATAGCTTTAGGGTTGGCGAAGAAATAAATTTACCAGTTAAGGGTTTAAAAACAAATATTGATCTCGAAATCATTCTGTATGACCAAATTTTGGTTTCGTGTTTACTTATAACGTGATCTGTGGTTTCGCATAACCTTTACAACAAACATTTTCTGTATAGGAATCTCTCAATTTGTAGTTACTACGATTTTGTATAAAATTGAAGCAATACGTAACTA